>NC_142856.1:27868700-28175367 GCF_061612785.1 Hesperophylax consimilis | reverse complement strand
CAGTGCTTAAAAGTGTTAAGTGAAGTGCAAAAAGTGAATTGTGAATTAATTAAAAATTTAAAAATAATTATTTCATTCAAAGTGAAAACATTCAAATTAAATTTAAGAGTTTGTTATCGTTAATCTAAAGTGAACGTGATCGCGTATTGATATTTAAAAATAGATTATAATTTAACGTCAATTTGGTTAAAAAATAATAATAATAGTAATAAATACTTCATCTTAGGTTAAAAGAAACACAAAAACAAAAAAAAGGATTCGATAATAATAAACGTTTAAATCTTTGTTCTAAAATTAACAGTTAGAAAAAAATTTAATTTATTAATAGTCGAGTAAATTAAAAGTTTGCACAATTTGGAATAAATTTTCTTATCAATTTATATAAAAAGAAATTTAGAATTAATAAATTGTTCAATTAAAATCCATCGTGCGTATAGCGACAGTGTTAAAAGTGTTTGTCGTTTTAACCGGAATTTTAATCATCAGTCTATCATTTCGAAAAAGAATTTGAAACAGCTATCATTCAAAAGCCTAAACTAGAAAGGTGTTATTAAATCAACGGGTTTTCTGGATTAGGATTTCGTTCGGAAGAAAAATTAAATATCAGCTAATTTATATGATTCAAGCGAGAATAAAATATTAAATAGGAATAAATAGTCGAAAAGATTTATTTTGAAATTAGTTGAAAAATACAATTAATTAGGTAGGATTTCTTCATCAAGGTTGTTGTGTACTACCCGACCGGAAATACCTTGACGTGGGTGAGTTTTCCTTTTATAAATAATTTTCAGGTCCCAGGAGACACAGAAGGGCTGTGAAGTGGAAGTATATCAATTGAATATTAAATTAAAACAACAAAACAAAGAATTACACATTAATATATGTATATTGTATATTTGTATATATATTTATAAATATAAAGTAAAATATTGTATATAAAGAATATATATGAGTAATGTAATTATATATATGTATTTTATTTATTAATCGAAGCATCGAAATGGTAGCGATTTTTAATACCTACCCGAGGACATATCTATATTATTGAAAAAGAAAATATGTATTTATTAATATTCAAGACCATGTAGAATCATATACCTTATATTTATTTATTAATATATGTAATCTTAGTTAACATATTTTGATAATCGAGATATGTGTACTTATATATGTATATTTATTCTTCAATTAAACCTAGTAAATTTACTAAATTCGGGAAATGAAATAAATAGTTTAACTTCAATAAAGGATTTAAAAATATTTTAATAAATAGTGCGCAATAAAAGTAAAGAGGCACAAATGACTTCTAAGGAATTTTAAAATAAACAAATCTCACATTTAGGTTAGTGTGTCAGGAGATGTTTATATTATTTGTTTACAAAACAAAGGATCACTGGAGAATTGGGTCAACCGCATAGTTTGAAAACGACCTTGGCCATAATTAGTTAGTCACAAAGGATTTTATTAATTACCCGAAACAGCAGGAAGATGCGTGTTCTCAAATACTTATCAATCACAAACGACAATTGAAAAATCACGGGTTAGCCAGATTTATATCAAAAAATTACATGAAACATTTAAATATCATTGATTAGATAGTCGCATAGATTTTTATTAATTACCCGAAACAGCTGGAAGATGCGTGCTCTCAAATACCTATCAGTCACAATCGACAATTGAAAAATCACGGGCTAGTAGGATTATATCGAATAATTATACGAAACATTTGAATTTTATTGATTGGGTGCTCATACAAAACCCCATCAGTTGCCTGAGATATTTGAGGGTCGAGTACTCTCTAATGTGGCAATCAACCACTTGAAACAATTGGAAAATCACGGGATAGGATGAACAAAAATTAATGTTGAACCCTGGAGGTAAAATTTAAAACAAATACAGTTCATCAATAGGAGGCAGTGGTCGCTCCTATAACAAGACCATTAACCAAATCAAATAGAGATGGCGATTCTCTTAAATAAAAACGTCAAAACCAAACAAACAAAAGCCTGGAGTTCGATAGCTCTCCAAAACAAACTATCAAATATGACCTTATTCTACTAGTATTTATTAGTATCACCTTATTAGTACGTATATATTCGGTTACCAGACCTAGAGCTTCGCAGAGTTCTTGGCGCGAGATCCGAGCTCGGGATGCGAGGTAGATAGCCTCGTATTGTGAGTTATAAACCTTTCCCAAACTGTATGTATACATATATTTATTCGTATGTACTGTTTACTGGAGAATGCGGACCTGCATACAGCTTGCATTTTAGGTCTTATAGACTACTCTCGCATTTTCTCTTAAACGTGGAATGAGGATTCACGACCCGTAAGTCCACACCAACCGTGAGTATATGATTGTATATAGGACGAAACCGGTTCGCCCTAAGTAAATTGTAGTCCAAGGAGGGGTCGGAATTTGGGGGTATCGGGACTCGAGGGGAAACTTGAATGCAGTACATGATGACGTGGAAGGCTTTTTGGGACGCGATAACTTAGGTATCAATCAAAGAGCCGTGTCAAAGGATTGTGCAAATTTCTTGTTGACTCACGATCATCTCGTTTACTTGCAGGAGGATTTGGAGCCAAATTATGCCAGCAAATGGGCTATTCCGAGTTCGTCAAATATGCAATTAACTAATTACATTAACCTACTAAATCAATCTTTATATGTACCTTATAGCAGCAGAATCATAAAGGAGTGGCGCCAAACTGACACAAGAGTTTACTAAAATCAAATTTACTAACAATTAACCATTTGAGTTATATTTAATTACCTGTCCAAATAAACATGTATAATATCTTTTATCAGCGTTTAACTACGACTTTGTTAGGGTGCAGGGAATCAGAATAATTACATTAGGAAAGTTAGCTCATTCAGGGAATTCATTTAAGTCTAGGTTTGCAATGGAAAGACCAATTAAATTGTGAAACTCAACACCTCGATCAGAACCAAGGGGGTTACCACAAAAATGAAGGTAATTAAAATCCTATATCATAAATCAAAAAAATTACACAACGTTTGATGGAATTTAATTACAATATAAATACGAAAATTATTTGCGTTCAAGTTCGTAAATAACGTATTAATTAGTTGAGTACATATGTCTATGAAGATATATAGTACAAGAGAGCTTTAAGTAGCTTTCTGTAGATATCAAAGAAAAGGGTCCAATTTTCATGGAGGCTTATGTGTTGTAGGGGAGGAATTTTCCATCCCTGCGAACACATATGCAAAGCCTTAGAGAAAAAATTAAATATCGGTCATAGCCAAGAGAGAAGAAAATTTTATATTGTTTTAAACAAATAAAAATAAAAGAAAATGGGGAAAAGGCGAAAATATCACACGTTTGATTTGAAGGTGGCCAATGATGACATTGACAAATCAATGGGATGACTTTTATATGTCTCGTTAAAATAACGGCACATTCTCGGTAAAGGTGAGTCATACCCCAGCTTAGTTTTATATTTTTTAATATGTAACGGAATGTAATGTATAAGTCGGCAACCAATTCTAAGAACGTTGAACATAATTTGATAGAATAAAAAAGGGCAGTTTATTAGAGCATTAACAATTTTGAAAAGAAAATTTAAATCAATATTTAGTTCCCTGTTCAAGGGTGCGTACATTGTAGAAATTTAGTCTATCGGTGTAATGAGGAAGTGATCGAGCTCGCTTATCACAATACGCTAGGTGGTACATAAAATGTTTTTGAACCCGCTCTATTCGCTGAATATGAACTTTGTAGGTTGGACTCCATATAGAACTTGCGTATTCCAACACGTTGCGGGTGAAGGAATTGTACAGCGTTTTTTTTGATTTGGTATTCTGAAAATTTTTACTATTTCGTTTGATAAATCCTAGCATTTTCAGGGATCTAGAAATAATGCTGTCGATATGAGGTGTGAAAGTTAGTTTTTTATCAAATATTACGCCCAGGTCCCGAATGGTTGTGACTTCCTGGAGTTTAGTACCGTCGATAAAATATTGAGTTGAGATAGAGTTGCGCTTACGTGTAAAAGTTATGTGGACATATTTTAAAGAATTCAGAAACATTCTATTGTCAATGCACCACTTAGAAACTCTGTTGATATCATTTTGAAGAAGTATTGAATCAAGAAAACAATAAAATTTCAGAATCCAAAATAACATCGCACAAGTCATTTATAAAAACAAGGAACAAGATCGGGCCCAAATGGGACCCTTGAGGTACTCCAGACGGCACATCTCATCCTCTTGACTCATAACCATCAAATACTACTCTTTGTTCACGGTCAGTTAGATAGGAGTAAAACCAGTTTAGCAAGGTACCATGAACACCCATGCGTTTTAGTTTACGTATTAATAATCTGTGATTTACCTTATCAAAGGCCTTGCTAAAGTCAGTGTAGATGCTGTCTATCTGTTGACCTTTATCGACAGCTTCGGTTAAGGTAGTGACATAGCAAAGTAAATTAGAGGATGTTGATTTCTGGGAGAGAAATCCATGCTGTTTTGGAGTAATAAGATTTTTGAGATGATAATTCAGACTTGGACAAATTATTTTTTCGAAAATTTTAGCAAATGAACAGAGAATGGAGATGGGTCTATAGTTTGTGACGTCGTGAAGGTCGCCACTTTTAGGTATAGGTACAATATTTGCTTGTTTCCATCTTGTTGGGAAAACGGATGAAGACAACGATTTCCTTTAAATGATAGTCAGAGGGAGTGCGAGACTGTGTGCACACTTTTTAATTAGGATAGGTGGAATTTTGTCGGGACCCGGACCTTTGCTCTGGTTGTGATGTTTTGAATATCCACAAAAATAAACGATAAATAATAAACGAACGTGCTCAAAAAATTTTTTTGTTTAGACAACGACGGAAGATTTATTGACAGACAGGCCTGGAGTAAACAGATTCCCACGGGAAAGGAGAGACCGGAGGGGCAGTCGAGTTTTGAACTTGGGTGCATTGACAGCTCCGAGAAATGGATACAAATCAGAAGTGTTGTTTGAAATTACAGTTAATTATTGAATTCTAATGGTATTAGAGAATATTGCGGAATATTGAATTAAAGTGAAAGATTATTGATCCGGTGTTTGTGTGAAGTGAAAGTGGTTCGACTCAGTCGGAAAACAATTAATAATAATGACAATAATAATAATTGGATAATTTGTAGAGCGCCGTTTTGTAAAAACCCACCTCAGGGGCGCCAGGTGTTGTGCAATCGCGATTGTGTTATAAAGTTGTGTTGATTTAAACGTGATTTCGTATACAGTTCGAACTAGATTGCTTGTCTTAAAAACATGAAAATAATAAAAATAATGATTGCGTTTTTAAAACAGAGTGAATGTACTTAAAGGCAGGAAGTGTTTAATCGGGCTAAGTTATTGATTTGGCGAGATGGCATTCTATCCACGGAGACCGAAAACCAGAGAATCAAATAGATTATTAACTGTGGGTTCGAATCCTAACAGATTAGGGAGGTACAATTTTATTTACAGGAATATTTAATTACCCTTTTATAAGCGTAGGGAGGAGGTCGAAAATTAAAGTGATTTAGCTATATAGTGTAACCAGGTAAGCTTCACGCTGAGAATGAGAGGTGCCTAACTGGGTGAGTTTTTATATTATTTATTAAATTTCAGAGGACCTTTTAAAAGACGGATACAACCGAGGTACAGGAACTAAGTTTACGACACCTGCCGCCCAAATAATGTTATCATTAACAGGGATGTGCTAGGCGAACCGTCAATCAGCTGTGAGCGAGAGACAAGTCAACGACCTTTTCATATATAGGACAAGGCGCGGTGTACAGTCAGTCAAAGGGGAAGTTTTGCTAGCGTATGCCGTCCCAAATTGAAAGCGAGCGGATGCAACCAGACGGAACAAAATGAAAACTTTTCTTCTGTTATTTGACTTTCTAATTTAATACTTTTCATTTATTGTTTGACTTTCTAAGTTACGAATTGGGATGCACAAAAACAAATCTAAAGTCGAAAGAGGGAGATGGTAATCTCCGAAATAAAACTACCAACCGAACAACTTTTCTCAACAGGTACCTTTCGAGAGGTAGGCAGCCTCTTTAAATTAAATGCAAAAATCAAACCAATTATCCGTTTATACCTACCTGAGAGGATAGGTATTCAGTAGGAGTTACCCATACCTAATACACGAGGATGCTAGTAACCTCATAAAATAATTACTAGAACCGAATTTTAACATACAGACAGTCCTCATCCTAAATTTGGCATTTCGAGTAGACCTTACATATATCTCACATGATAATTGGCTGAATGGGTAGGCACACAACCTATCGTTAGAAAGCAGGCTAAATGTCGACAAGATCGTCGTGTGTTATCTATGTATTGACCTAGAAAGGGATGTAAATCCCCGACGGCGTGGGAGTTACAACGTTTTCTGGAGGTGGCACGTAACTTAGGACCTTGCGTGTCACATTTTCGCGACTAGATTCGTGACAAGGGATGTCATGGTTTTCCCCTTCTACACTCAGTAAAGTAGATTTTCCTGGAGGTGTTTGAGATTGGGGCAATTCTGAAATTGGTGATGAGACCTGGTTTTCTTTATTCTGGCGTGAAGGTTGCCGATTTGGAACAAGGGGAGACCCGGCCGGTTGTGATATCCAGACACGCAGATATCGATCGCCTTGCTCAAATTATCATCCATCAGTTTTGTTTGGTAAGAGGAGGAGTCAATCTTAGCTTGAAAAAAATTCATTTCCTTTCCTCTCCTTCCCCTCCCAAAATATATACATGGATGGCGCCGACAACTAACACCATAAACTTATCGTATGTATATCACATATATAAAATCTAACACTTTATTATATCCACATTACCCTACGATAGGTAGAATCGAGTAGCTAGTGGGGGGGGAGCAGGCGACTTAGAAGATAAGGTTTATAAAATGGTTTTAAATCACAGCGGTAATGGATTCAACTCACTCTATCTCAAAAGAACCAAGGGATACCACACATACATAAATAACTAGGTTTCTAAACCGAGAAACAAAAAACCAACACAACGTTCGGTGAAGCCTTTTTATACTGAACCGTCACGTGAAATGAGTACGTTCAAGGTCGTACGTCACGTAGACAAACTAGGATGTACACTCTTGAAGGGGTGTGTAATAAAGAAAAGACGGCAGGGAGGACCTTCCCTCCCCGGATATATATATAACCAAAGCCTTATGGAAAAGTTACCTACGGGACTTAAGGAAAATTATCGTAGAAAGAAGAGAAGGAAAAGTTTGAAGTAGAAAGGGTAGATCATTACATGGTCGAGGTTAAGCATTGCTATTTTTACATCGTACACAGTAATATTTACTGTGTGCAGAACGCCATTTGATTGATCAATTGAAACGGGATGAGGTTGAGTCTCTTCGTTGCCTCTTATGTCATCTTTTTCATATACTGATGAAAAGTGTTGGGCAAATAGTTCACTGCTTTCCTCGCCATTGGATGACTTTTTTTTCTCTATACGTCATATTTTGGGGGATAGTACTGTTATTTTTTTTCTTTTGTTTGATAAATCTCCAAAAAGTTTTGACGCTATTATGATTAACCAGAAACGATTCGATTTGTTGAATATATTTAAAGTAGCAATTACTAATGAGTTTAGAACAACGGGTGCGTAAGAGTTCGTAAGAATTTCTATCACGAAGATTTTAATATTTACATTATATAATAGTTTTTCAGACTCCTCCCTACCTAAGCCAATCAACCATTTAGTTAATATTGAACCGATGCAGGACATTTTGCATTTGTTTACATTTAAATCTGGGGGGATTTTATTAAATAATCTCGGTCCCAGATATGTATATGTCTTTTGATATTTTGCCGTATTGCTCCCTGGGACCACGAGATCTTTTCTGGTGTGACTTCTTGTACCTACTATATTTATGATCAATTTTATCAAAATATTCTAGATTTTTGTGCACACGGATAAAAATCTTTTTTATGAAGTTTTGACGAATATCAAGAACATTAATTTTTTTGTAGAGTTCATCGCTTGAGAACCTATAGGGTTTACGCATAATGACTCTAATTGTGGATTTCTGGGCCTTCACAAGCGTATCTAAAATTATTCTTCCTGACGCTCCCCAGCCAATGCAACCATACGTTAAGATGGGGTTGCACAGTCCGAAATAAATTTTTCTTAGGTCTTGTTGTTTAATTATGTTATGTAATGCTAAGAATATGTGAATTAATTTTCTTACCCTAATTGAAACGTTGTCAATGTGATGTTTCCAATTAAGATGATTGTCTACATTAACACCTAGATATTTGATGTTGTTCACACATTCCAAAGCTTCACAGTTGCAGTTAAAGTCCATATTATATGAGATACAATTAGTCTTATGAGTTTTTATTATGTTTGATGTACTAGGTAGTCCTTTTATAGTTGAGCTTAATCTTATGTATTTAGTTTTTGCTATATTTAGTGTTAGTAGATTTTGTCAAGCCACTGTTTTATCGCATTGATTCCACTTACAGCATATTTATTACGACTAGTATTCAGATTCCATGTTTATGTGAATTATAGGAAACTTCAAAGATAGTATAATAGTATAATAACTTCTAAAATAGACGGTTCGTCTAGATTAGAAGCTTGCTTATTTACGAAAAGAATCACAAAAATAATGTTGCTGGACTTTTTTTTTTTTTTTTTTTTTTTTTTTTATATTTACTCCACACAGGAGGCCCTGAAGAAAATAATTTCCCTCAGGGCCTATGTCATCTTTGGGGATGCTGTGTGGAGGGTCTTTTTGTGGAGAGGAAGGAGTGAACATGGGTCTTGAAGAGCCCCATGTTGTAGGAGGGAGGAAACACAGAGGCCGGCAGTTCGTTCCACAGCCGAGCTGTTGAACTTAAGAACGAGTCGTAGAAGCGACCCGTTCCCATGTGACAAGTGTCAACTGTGTACAAATGTTGGGCGCGCGTTTGGCGTGTATCCCGACTACGCACCGGTGCCGAAGGGATCAATGACGCTACTTCCTCAGAGTATCTTCCATTGTAATACCGATAGAACAAGGACAGCATACCTACCTGACGCCTGTGCTCTAAAGATTGCAGTCCGTTTGTTAAGATTGGGGAATCTATCAAACGGACCGCCCGTTTCTGCACAGAGTCAAGGGTTTTTTTCAGGTATTTAGGGGCTCCAGACCAGAGATGGCTGCCAAATTCGACCGTAGGGCGCACTTGCGATTTGTACAGGGTGAGCAGTTGTGTACTATTAAAGTATCTGCGGGCCCTGTACAGTACGCCCAGCTTCTGAGAGGCCAACTTTACTCTGGCTTCGATGGAGCCCCCGTACCTGAGCTGGTCACTTATAGTTACACCAAGCATATCAATGGAAGGCCTGTTCGGAAGATTGCTTCCGTTGAAGGAGACTAGATTATCATTTGGATCCCTTTTAGACGTAATCAGACAGGATTGGGTCTTTGAAACATTAAATTCGACGAGATTATTTTTACCCCAGGAGGAAATACTCTCGAGATAACCGTCCATTCTCTGCTTCAAAGCCCTCCGAGCCGTTGGAGTTTGTGTGCCCTTTGGGGGCTTATCAAACAAAAAGCTATCATGAACTGTACTGTCATCCGCGTAACAATGAATCGGTGCACATGTCAAAAGGTCATTGATGTGAAACAAAAACAAAGTCGGAGACAGAACCGATCCCTGTGGGACGCCAGCATTTATGGAGTGCGAGGAAGAGGTGAAACCGTCAGCAACCGCCTGAATCGACCTATCCCTTAAAAAGTTAGCAATCCACGTACACAGGGATGCGGGAAGTCCGTAAGAATGCAATTTGTTGACAAGTCCTCGGTGCCAGACCCGGTCAAAGGCCTTGGATATGTCTAGTGCGACCGTTTGGGTCTCACCGTGACGTTCCAGGCACCGCCCCCAAACATGCGTCACATACGCGAGAAGATCACCGCACGAGCGGTTCCGCCGGAATCCGTATTGACGGTCGTTGATAATTTTGTTCTTCTCGAGGTATGTGAGCAGTTTGTCGTTGATCACACGTTCCATCACTTTGGACAGAACTGATGTGATCGCTATGGGGCGGTAGTTGGCCGGGTTGGAGCGGTCACCTTTCTTGGGAATAGGGTGAATTACCGCTTTTTTCCAACCAGAGGGCACAGTGCCACACTTCAGGGACATTTTGAAGAGCTTTGTCAAAACCGGAACTATTTCCGCAGCACACCTCTGCAATACCAGGGCAGGTATTCCATCAGGTCCACTAGCTTTGTTAACATCGAGTCCCCGTATGACGTGGAGTACATCCCGATGCCGGATCCTCAGCTTTTTCATATAGAAGCCGCAGTGAGGAACCGACGGCGGAACAGCACCCCCGTCGTCGAGGGTCGAGTTTTCCGCAAACATTTTCCCTAATAAGTTAGCCTTTTCGGTGGCGGTGTTTGCTAGTGAGCCGTCAGGTCTGGTAAGAGGTGGCAAACTGGGTTTGCAAAAATTTCGACCTATTGAGCCCGCAAGCGACCAGAATGCTCTGCTGCCATGCGGGCAGGCAGCCAGCTTTTTGCTGGTCTGCAGGTCGTGTTCGAATTTTGACCTTTGAAGGTACACCCACCCTGTCCCACCCCGGTATAGGTGACTTATGGTCACCCCTTCGGAGCTCTCGCATGAATCTAATTTTTTTGAATAAAAGGCTCTACAATCTATATAAATGAAGCTAGGCCTTCAAAGTCCCCGCATACGGTGTTATGAAGCGGTATGCAAGCGCTTACAAGTACTAAACTAAGGACAACACAGAAAAATAAACAACAAAAAAATCAAGATTAAGTGTCAGGCAGATAGTTGGTGGAGGGGACCCACACTCCAGTACCTGTAAACACATAAAAGTAAAATAAACAATAGAGTGAAGGGGGAGTTTCGCCGAACCACGACTGGCAGTCCTGTTGAGAAATTGGTGGTGGTTGGGGCGACTGGTGCAGGTCAAGACTTCCACACCCCTTAGCCGACCACCCGGTGGTGCCCTGAAGATAAGTATTGGAAAAAGAGGGATAAAACCCTAAAGAACCTAGGGGAAAGAAGCGTCAGGAGGTCGGAGGCAGGGTGGAGGTTACCCCAGCCCGCACAGTCACCCCTCTGACCACCAACGCTCATCAGGACTGCCAGACCTATTAATGATTCTCTTGCATTCCTTTGCCGATTTGTTGTATGCTAATCTGCTTTCGGGCGTTCGAGATGTGTTGTAGGCTCGGTAAGCCGCGTTTTTTCGTCGAACTGCTTCGGAGCATTGTCGACTGAACCACGGCTTTGAGCCCACACCAGTTTCTTTAGTAGTCGATTGAATGAAGCCATCCATCGCCGATTTGATGACTTCACCAATCTCCTGGGCACATCTTGAAGGGTCCGAAGTCCGAAAACAAACAGCTGACCACGGAAAAGCGTTGAAATGGGCCCGCATACCGAACCAATCTGCTGACCTATAGTGCCACACTTTTCTCCTCAGTCTCTCATTGGTTGGTCTGAAGCTAACAGGGATTGATGTCGTCACTAGGCAGTGGTCAGATGATCCCAGAGGCGCTGTGACGTCAATCTTATAACCGTGTGGCACAGTAGTTAAGAATAGGTCTAACAGATTGGAGCGGTGAGTCTGGACATCAGGAACCCTTGTAGGCTCCTGAACTAATTGCTCTAATCCGTAGCAAATGGCAAAGGATTCCGCCTGTCGGCCAGCCGAGTCCGTTGGGCCTGAGAACTTCAACCATGGTTCGTTATGAACATTGAAGTCCCCCAGAACAACAAACTCGGCCGAAGGGTAGCGGGGCAAGAGATCATCAATAGTATCGCTCAAATGTTTGAAGAGCTCGGAAGTGTCTGATTCGCTTTGGTTCGGTGAGCGGTATAGACATGCGTAGAATCTTGCCGTACTGGCAAGATTGACGCGCACCCACATTACGTCGAATCTGGAATTTTCCAGACTCAATAGTCGTACACAGTTGACGTCAGCTCGACTATAGAGGCAGACTCCTCTTTTGAGTCGAAATTTGCTTGCGAGGGTAAAGCCCGGGCAGTCCAGATAGGAGGAGTCTGGCGGCTCGGCTATCTGAGTTTCGGATAGGAAAAGAAGGTTGGGACGTTGGGACAAAAGATGGTGATGGACGGAATTTAAATTTGTGTGCAGGCCGCGAATGTTGGCAAAATTTACCAACAGTTTTGGCCCGCACCGGGGACGCCTGCTACTCGCCGCTGTAATGATGTTAAGTTTGTTTTTTTGTATATTCATGATTTTAATATTTTCTTTTTTAAGGGTATGAGGGGAAAGGAAGGTCTGGAATGGAAAGGTATGAGGGGTGGGTAGGAATCTGGGGATCAGGCTGTCCAGGAGTGATGAGCGTTTGGTTCCAGCCCACTCACTGCGGTGCTAGGCGATAGGCTGGGAGAGTCCGGCTGGAGAGGGCATCCAATGCGCCCCAAACGCTGCTGCTGGGTCCCCTCCGGTCACGAACCGGCACAACAGCAGTGGCAGGGTTTTTTCACTCGCTGATGGGGCAGCCCACCCTTAGTCGTGAGCCTGAGGGTCGGGCCCCTGTACTATCGAGCGGCCCGGACAGCGGTAACCGGTTGTAAAGGGTCTCCCTCAACCAGCATCTCCCAACCGGCCCGCCACGCAGAAGGTGGGCCGACGCACCCGCCACCAAGACCTGGGCAAACCTTAACCCATGAACCCGGGCACCCCTGCTAAGTCACCAAACGTAGCGAACCACTTGGGGTGACCTGTGGCAGAGGTGTTGGTCATCCAATAAATGGTTCCCAGGGCGGCGGTACCCATTCCCGCCTACCAAATTAAGAACTGACTTCCCTTAATGTTAAGTCTCTTAGTTATTCTAGCGAGAGCGATTCCGTAATGGAATTAATTACCTACTCACGATCGGCTAGGTTCGGGATCTACTCGGAACCATTGAGATTCTGCCATTGCTTGCCGCACATCTACCTGTTATAAAACGCAATTACTAATTTCACCGACACATTACAAAAATCAAATGTTTCCAATATTAGAACGATAGGCATAATTACCGATGATTTTATTCAGATTTCCAGAGCACGGTCGCATATTTGAAATACAGACCAATGTTGATAACACAAGAAATCTGGATTCAATATACGCTGGCAACACTGGCGAATCTCTCTATGAATTGACATTTTTAAACGTCAGATGGCTACGTAAAAGATTAAAATACTAATAAATTGACAATGTCATGATGAAATATTAATTTGAATGTACATTGGCAGTCTGCATGTACTTTTTATCACTAAAAAGGGAGTTAATTAGTTTATGTGGTCTCCGAGTTGGAACAGAATCAATTGATCGTGTCTTTGGCGAATTAATTAAGTCAATTTTTTTCAGTTCAAAGAGCTTAGTTAGTTCACCCCCATTCATTAATAATCCAGTAATTTCGTATAACAAACGGCACTATCCAAACAGTTGTGCATATTGACAGCTTATTCGCTCATATTGGAGGCTGCGCTAAAAGTAGTGGCTTTTGTCAATAGACTGTCGGCAGCATATTCTGACCATGCTCGCAAATATCGCTAACTAACCATGGATAACGGGTTTCATCAATTTCTCGTTGATATACGCCTTCATCGATCGTCCATGCTAGACTTACAGGTCATGTTTCCACTCACTTGAGCGATGGGTTCGCCACACTCCCCGCTCTAATTAAAGCAATAATATTGCTTTAAGAATTATTCTTTTCTTACGTCTTTTTTTACAGTGAAGGTAGGTTCATAAATTGATAAGAAATTAATTAAGAAAATAATGAAGGTGTTCGCACAAATCACTCTGAGACATAGTCCGCTTCGTTGTCCATAACTTGGACTGTAATTACTAGCTCTTAAGCATTTTAACGCAAAATTATTTTTGATTTACAGTGTCCTTTTTCATTCAAATTTTATCGTCTCGGGGAAACGAAGAGGGGCGCGCTCTACCCATAAATCTACTCCAAAGCCTTAACTGCCGTTAATTTGTGATTACAGCCTTTTTAACTTAAACAAATGGATATTTCTGAAAGCTAAAAATGATCGGTGGACAAGTGTTTCAGATAAATAAAGCTGCTCTTTTAATGACGTTGTTGAGGGATGACTAGATAATAATTGATAACATGAACGTCTTAATCTAGTTAATTGATGTTAAATCCAAGATCACTTATATTTTTCTAAGTTATCCCACCTCGGATGGGAGAGAGGGCACTCAAAGAAGAACAACAATTTAATTTCGGTTGGGTGTACTTAGATTCTAAAATTCATAAATGCACAAAATAATGAATTTATGCTGCCGTTCATATTTGGTGGTCTAATGTCAGTTGGTCTCGCTGGTCAGCGGGATTTGATTCTAGACCGTGACAATATATATTTGAAAAAAAAACATATCTTACATTCAGCGTCACAAAAATCGGACCTATAGCAAAATCTTACTAGAGAATAAAGCGATCGTTCCTTTTAGGTGAGCAGCGTCGTAGCCCTGATCCACGCCTCCCCCGAAAAAAAACTGTCCTGGGAAAACCTTTCGAACGGAAAAACGGCTTATTGAATTTTTTAACTGGTAACAGGAAAAACGCTTGATAAAACCAAATTGATCAAAACTTTACTTCTCAACATTTACCTTAAAAAATTTAAACAAAAGAAATACACATTTCAAATACAATATTTAGAATTAAAATAATTTTCTTGTAAGAAAATTACTTAATAGGTAGATACTTAAACTACAAAAAGGGTTAAAGAAATCTAGTTAAAAATATTATGTTATAGGTAGGCATTTTATGAATTTTTGAAAAAGATTATAAGTTAAATTCAAAGCAAATCCGAGTTAAAGAGTTCATTGATCTAGAGCTACAGATATATAGATCAATAATTTTATGGGAGAATTTTTGTATTGTTTAGTTTAGTTGCAGAGCAACATCAGACTACGTTTTGTATAATTATTGATAGTGATGTATTAAAAATAATATTTAAAAAAAACAAACGTAAAATATATTATTATAAAACTATACTAACAGACCGAAAGATTAGTAATAATAAACCCGATATAGTTTTAGATGAAAATAAAAAAAAAAACTAATATCATTGATGTCACTATTCCAAATTCCTGTAATATTCAAGAATCTGAGTAAAAGTTTCTGAAAAAATAAAAAAAACACAGATTTAGGAAATGAGATTAAAAAAATTTGGCATTCTCAGACTATAACTTTATTACCATTTGTTATTTCGGCTACAGGCATTATACCTAGCTCTCTCATTCAAAATTTAGTCGTATTAGATCTGTCAAAGAATTTATATATAAAAAGGCAAAAATCAGTCATTTTAAATACATGTAGGATTACGAAATATTTTTTTAATATTTATATTGAGGGAAAGGTAAGATTTATAGGTCCAGTTAGGAGTTTTACCGAGCCGAACCCTCTGATATGAAAATATCTGGAGTCTATGAATTATTTTCCCATTTGATCTCTGGTGGGTTGACGCGTTGTTTTTGTAATGTTTTGTTATTATTATGCTTATATAATACACTTACATAATGTGGATTGACTAGATGATTATTTGTGGAAAAGTGTGTAGAAGGGTTTAGTTTTTTCTGTGGGGAAGATTTAACAAGGTCATAAAGTCGAAATTTTTTTTTAGTTAAAACGTCTCTAAAATAATGTAAAAGGTACTAATAAAACATGATATCGTGTATATATTTGGAGAAGAAATCGTCATTTGAAAAAAATAACTGTATCCCATTATATGTATCCCATTCTCTATCAACAAATTTAAATTAATACCAGAATTAAAAATTATAATACATCAACTTAAATGTAACAGAACTAATTGCAATCAAGAATGTTCTATACTTAGTCTAACTTCTGAAATTAAATATCTTGGTATATATATAGATCAACATTTTAAATGGAAAAAACAAATTTGTGAACTTGTCAAAAGAATTAGAAAATGTATTTATATATTTATAAGACTTAGAAATATTCTTAGACTAGAAAACCTAAAAAGAGTGTACTATGCAATTGTACAATCTATATTACAATATGGTATTATTGGCTGGGGAGGAACTTATAACAATATATTAAATCCACTTAAAATAGTTCAAAGATTGATAATTAAAGTAATATTGAAAAAACCATCCAAATTTTCTACCGAGATTCTCTTTTCAATATTCAACGTACCCACAATAGACAATATATATAAAAAATATTCAATTCTACAAATTTATAAAGAAATACAGTTAAATAACTTACAATTCAATTCATCAGCAAGATATCAAAAAACTATCAAAATCCCAAAACTCAATACAAAGCACACACAAAATACCTATCTCTATCTAGGTATAACATATTTTAACATCCTTCCATTATATCTAAAAAATATTGAAGATATTCAGGAATTTAAAATAAAATTAAAAAATTACCTAAAACTACTATAAAAGTCCATATCTTACTCTTATTATTATTTCCTTCAAATCTTGAAACTGTATTATTGATAAATCTTGCCTATTTCTTACTTATCCCTTTGGTTTTGAAAAAATATTATTTACTTACTTACATGATTCCATATAATTGAGCTAGGATTCACTCACCAAACACAAGAGCCTCGTCTCTTTATGGTGAGGAAAAGCTATTATTATTCACCTTTATAACACTGTATAATATGTATAAATTGTATATTTATTGTAAAAAACATACAAATATTAAATAAATAAAAAAAAAAAAAAACTTATATCTCACTCACTTTCCAAAAGTGACAATTTCTTCTCCAAATATATTAACAATATCGACGCAGGAACGCCAAAGGGGCGTAAGCGACAATTTTGTCAAAATTGAGTTAACCATATAGTTTTGATTAGAATTTTTGTCTGATCAAAACTGTATATTTAACTCATTTTTGACTGAATTGTCTCTTAAGCCTTTTCGCCTTTCCGGCTTCTACATCATGTTTTATTATTATATCTATAATTTTAGTTAAGTTTTAACAACTTAGTTCATATGGCATTTACAAAACTCGTTGTCTAATATTTTTTTTACTTTCTCACTGCAATATATTACGACTTCACATTGTACATAAACCTATCATATTATTAATTACTTATAAATAACTACACTAACGTACTGTACACTCGTCTTCCAACCACAAGCTAATATTTAAATAATATTTTATACATATTTTCCGCGTTTCTTAAAGAAAAAAATAATTTATTAAAAATAAAATTGCAGTGTACCTGGTAGTATATATACTATGTGTGAATAAAAATCTCCTTGAACGTTGTTCACCATAGTGGTAAGTGAGATAAAATCAATCTGTGAATTTCTTTTTGATTCTAAGTCCATGGTCTCGAAACGTAACACGACACTGCTAACAAAATAGATCTTCCCCAAGACACTTTCAAATTGCATCAACTGATGTAAGGAAGAAAGCAGAAGCTGGTAGAAATGCAAGGAAAATCCGATACCTTTGAAGATTACGCTGAGATATTTTCCTCGAAAGACTTTTGTATGGACAAAGGAAAGAAAAATAAAACACATCACTAAGAAAATGATATGTTATGTTTAGAGTAGTGTGTATTATTTTACAGCTGTAAAGCGTTGAAAGTTGAAACCTAGTTATTCTGTGAACATTAGACATCCCGTCCAAAAAGTGAATTTATAGTTTTCTCTTCTTTTAAATCAAAACCAAAATTTCCTTTGAAATCGTATGATTTTTAAGTATGTACATAAATACTTACATACTTATTTGTAAACCATAAATATTTTACGTAACATCAAATAAGGAATTAAACAATTTTTTTGTACATTAAATAAATATAAATATTATTCTTAAATTTAACTTTCTTCAGGCAGGTAGGTAAAGTAATATTTAAAAAATCAGGTTTAAATTTAAAAAATAATCTATTCTGAACAATTAAAACGGCAACCTACTTGTAACGAAAGCGGAACTTACAAAAAATTTATAGACAGACGAAAATAAAAACGTTTGAATTAAATTCGAGCACGCTTGAGCGCGCTCAGTCAATAATAAGAATTGGATAATTTGTATAGGGCCGTTTTTGTGAAAAACCATCTCAAAAGCGTTGTAAAAATACCACTTGGCTCGAAATAAGCTCTATCTAATGATGCACAAACAAAACATACTATCATGCTAGGAACATGGTAGAGAATCTAGTTTATTGACTTACCTATTTACAATAAATTGTAAATGTTATTTTATAAAATAAAGCTTTATCAGCGAGTCAAAAAAAAAAGAACATTATTCAGGGATTGTATTTTTTCTCAACGGTTTCGGAATTTCACGTAACTCAAATAGGCCAGTCGATCTGCCGCGAAGTGTATAAATCGAAGCCTTAATTCCAGGCCCGATAAGTAACCGAAGCCTTCATTCAGGACTGAGGAAGAATTATGTTCTCTGGGGTGGTTCGCGGCTGGTTGATGCGTCGGATTTTTCATTCGCCTAAATGGGGAGGAGATTTTTAGGTTGTTTTAATGGATCCACTCTTGCGGCGGGTATGATGATGGTAGTTTATACTATTCTTTTATAGTATTGAACGTGCTAAAAAAGTCTTTCAAATACCGGGATGAAAACATTCGATAATGAAAACTTTAGCTACATACTTGGTGTCTGGCAATTAGTGGTACGAACGGGCAACCGGTGAATCTGAATCTCATTTGGAGTTGATTTTATATAACTAATTTTTCATTTGAGCTTTCGTTTTCGAGTAAACAGCGAAAATTTTCCAGCTTCCCTTTTATACCACTGGTTTATGGTTACAGCGCATTTATCTAATTTTAGTTTTCTTAGATTTTTCTATTTTAGTTTTTATTCTATTTTATTTTTCTATTTTAATTTTAGTTTTCTTAGATTTTTCTATCAGGGAAAATGAGAAACGTCAATGATACTCGTTTTAGCTATTTACGTTATTATTAACATGATAAGTGAAATATTCAATTATTGATGACAATTTTAGCGTTTCCCTAACGAAAATTTGAAATAGAAAATCAGAAAAAGATACTGTCACATGTACGACTTAAACCCAGAACCCCAAAGCCAGGGCACCAAGGGTCCCGGGTTCGAGTTTTAGATGTGACAGTATCTTTTACTGATTTTTTTTCAAATTTTCGTTTAGGAATCGCTAATATTGTCTTCAATAATTAAATATTACAATTTTAGGTTTTACTCACTAAGTTATTCCAATAAATATAAGTGAAATATCCATTTGGTATAGTGGTTGTTCAAAATTATGGTTGCAACCGCATAAATCGCATTACAAAGAAACTTAAAAAGCTCATATACTACTTTGGAAACATACGCACTATAACTAAATAAAAATGATCTATATAAAATCTACTATAATCTTTGCCAATCACATATAAAATATGGGATTATTGGATGGGGATCTGTACGACATCTTAATATGGTTAGCATGAAGATGAGGAAATCATTAAAATCATAAAGTAACACCAACAACGGACAGTCGACAACATGAAACTTATTTTATTTTATTAATTTTTTATTTTGTGGAAATCAACATACATGAAGTTGAGTAAAACATGATGCAATTCCCAAACAACATCCTACAGTCCGTCTTGGAACAGCATCACATAGTGAGGAGGATATGATGCAACACCCATTCAACATCCTACAGTCTGCATTGGTACAGGAACACATAGTGAAGAGGATATGATGCAACACCCGTACAACATCTTACAGTCCGCATTAGAACAGGAACACATAGTGAGGAGGACTGTGATTAAACTAATTTACTCTGAATTTATGAAATAAAAAATAAAATGAAATAACAAAAATTAATATCAATCTTCATGTAGGTATGTAATTGAGTTTCACAACGATATTTTAGGATTTAATTGCAAGATCAAGTGAATGCAAAACTCGACCATTATTTATTTATATTTAGGAAAGCTGTTTGCCAAATTTCGCACGATGGATTTTTTTGCTTGCCTTTAATAGTTTCGAAAAACATGTTTTTGACGAAAATCTTTAATTTTTACATTTCATGCAGATTTAGGTTATTTAAACTTTTGGATTGAATTTTAACGGAAATGTCGGCAATTTCCATAGATTCTGTCGAGCTTCCGTCTCCATTGAAAATCGGACCCATAATGATTCCCGATTTAGATTAACCTCTCGCAAGAGTGGAAGAAAATGAGGTCCATTCCATTCGGCAGCAAGTAGTATGCCAGTACCTACTTTTGCCAGTACCTACCTTTGCCAGTACCTTCCTATAAAAGTTCCTACCTATGCCAGAGGGAAATTGGTCACGTGATCAAATATACGTCTTCCCTTTCCCCCGGCTAAAGAACCGGGTTACTGGAATATTATCAAGACTCTTACGTTGTTAGGGTAGGTTTTCAACTGATTTATAAGAAAATTATTAATCAATTTCCTTTCAGTTCCAGAACAGCATTGGTTGGTTTTTTTTGTTAATGTTCCAGGAAATATTGATGTCAAGAATATATTTTCTCTTTTGTGCTTCAGATGTAATTAGGAACTTGAGTATAAAATAGAATGACTTAAAATAATCGTGTAGAATAAAAGCTGATTCTGATTATATTAATTTATATTCTTGCTGACGTATACCCGACGTTTCTCAGGGTTATGAATGGTTCGGAATAAAATTGAGGTTGTGAAAATATATCTATAATACCTGAAAACTGGGTTTAGTTTTAAGGTGGAAAACATATTATTGGTAATAATAAATTTACAGTTTTTTTTTGAAATACTTGTTTCACTTGATCGCGCTTTGTCTTCCTCAGGCGTCTTTGATTTCTTCTACCATTCACTTCCACATAATATATTCTTCGTTCATCACACACGCTATACTTTACCACACAAGTACTTTTTATTTTTTTATTTTTTTTTATTTTGATTCACTCGATCGTGCCATTTTTTTCTCGGGTGACCTCCACCTTTTATACCATTTTTTCACCCACACACACTTCCATATTAAGGCGATGCACTACGTCGTGTAATATTTTAAATTGAGTCGTTATCAATAACAACCCTTACGTAGATGGCGATAAGGTTTAAATTCCCGCTTAACACCGCCTGTTTTGATTTATGCAAAAAAAAAACATGGTCAAAAAGTGCCTTTTATTTTATTTTGTGGATGTTCAGGCATGAATATTTAATTTTTTTTCGATCATTTTATAAATAACTTAATTTGCCACATTATACAATAAAATCATAACCGAAAATGGGTTCGTAAGTAGGAGATTTTGAACTTTAAAGCAGTTTTCATAGGCCTTTACACTATTTTTTTTTGGGCTTATAAAAAGACTTATCTAAAAAATACTCGATTATTTCAAAGGCCAAGATGTATTCTACTCGCAGTATTTAATTAAAGCATCTAAAACATTTCTAGGCGACCAAATTTTCAAACCAAAAACACATGATTTTGAATTACTACGTATGGCATAGCCTTAATGATATCGCCAATAAAGAATTCTACTTTTAACTTATAAGTATGGGTATAATCCGTACAACATCACTTCAAGCGAAGAATTGCTTGAAGGTTAGTTCTAGAAAGAGGCTTGCCTTTTCAAAATAATGTACAATATTATTGATCAACAGTCTTGTTACAACTCATCCAGTATAACATCCTTTTCTGTAGACCCGTAAATAATGAATTATTGTTCCTCAATAGGCACTCTACTGATTATGGATACCAATCTCTTTTATTCAGAGACTTTCAACTTAAGTCGAAGTTTCGTTTTTTTTGCTGTAGGTCTAAATGATTTTTTCAGTCGTTACGAAAATATTCATAATTTTTTAAATTTTATAAGATTCAATGCAGTCATTGTTCTACTGGTAGGTATGTCAATGAAAGATGATCAGAGTAACTAGCATCAGTGATCCCTTCGGCACCGGTGCACAGTCTGAAAACACGCACAAACGCGCGCTTAGCATCTGAACGGGTTTTTCAAGATCCATGTTCACTCCGTACTCTTCTCCAAAAGACCCTGCTTACAGCATCTCAAAAGATAACCTGAGACAAATAACTTTCCTCGAGGCTTCTGTGCGTAGTAAATGTTAAAAAAAACTTGGAGTCGAACAAACTTTGTTCACGGTTCAGACATTCAGTCGACATTATCTTCTTAAACTAACTAACTAACTAACCAACACGCCGTTTCCCCGCAGGGGTAGGCAAAGAGGACGGACCGCCAAACAACTCGGTCTTGGCACACATTCCTTGCCTCATTCACATTCATACATACTCTTCTATTATTCTGACTCTTGACATGGCCCGACTCAAGTATCTGATTCACTAACTTGGTCGTGCCATGTCTTCCTCGGGCGTCCCCGACTTCTGCTACCATTCAAATTTGCATCGTATATTCTCCTTACACTCCTTTCTTCGCTCATTTGCTCTACATGCCCATTGCCCAAACCATCTAAGCGTCCCTTTCTTGATTTTACTCATTACGCTTACATCAGCCTTGCACTCTTTGCGGATCTCCACATTCCTCACACGATCATACATGGTTTTACCACACATACGCCTCAGGGATCTCATTTCAAGAGCATTCAATCTAGTTTCATCCTTTCTTTGCCAGTTCCATGCCTCACTTATCTTATTATTATCTTCTTTATTCACATTTTTGTCTTAATTTGCCTAATTGCTGTTCATGTTCACCTGTGTGATCTTCTTTCGCTGACATCTTTGTTTTTTCCATTCGTTCACACATTATATTGTTAATGGGCAATTTGTCCGTAGAATATCTGTATGAATCTCAAGTGTGCATGGAACTGTACAACTGGACCAAATTGAACTAAATTTCAAAGTTTGTTCTTATTAGTGCCAGGAGTCTTTAGAAAGTGGTATGAATTCTTAAAGCATTATCTTTGTATTGAAATGAGATACTTAGTCCAATCTAAATCGATGTAATGTAGTTTGTTTCAAAGTAACAATATGAAATACACTTGTGATTGGTAGAAAAATCAGGAAATCCGATAAAGACATGGCGCGATGAAATAAATTAAATACTTATATGTGGTAATTTGTAGCGCGTGTGATGAACTAAGAAAGGGTTGTAAGGAGAATGTATAACGTGGAGGTGAATGGTAGAAGATGTTAAAGACGCCCGCGGAGAACATGATACGATCAAGTGCAAAAAGATAACATACTTTATATAGCAAGCAATCCATTGGTTACGAGGGTGGCATTGTATATAATTGCCTCCCAGATAACATTAAACATAAAAAAGCGTAGGTAAATTTAAATTTCAATCAAAAAAACTGTTACGGTGTTATTGTTATGTATATTACTGGCGCGGTACCGAGATGAGTGGAGGAAGACTCTTGAGGAGGCCAAGACCCACCAGGGGTTGTATAGCCAAAAGCGATGATGATGATGATAATGTAATAAAAAAATGTATTTATTTTAGTTATTTCTAGTTAAATACGAGAAAGCTTAATTTTATTTTATCTGGAATAGAAACTTTAAAAAAAGTGAAACAAATACTTTAAAAAAAGTCAACATTTCAAATATTTACGATAATCTTATTTTCACCTTGAAAATACACCATCACTCTAGAATTTACAACTTAAAAACTTTACTCAGCTGGTAATAAATAAATTTCAAAGATAAATTCAAAAAAATAATTTGAATAAAAATAAATCCATCCTAGAAGTATCCAGCTTCTATTCTTAAACATTTGACTCTTTTACTTGTGTACCATCCGATGTCATTCTTCCGCTTTCAGTCTGGTCCTTTGTCCAGGACAACTGAAGTAGAATAGAGTTTTTTCCATCCAATCCATTTCTTCTGCTCTATTTGACTCTCTACCATTTGTGACTTGACACCATTTCCTTATCCTACTTTTCACATATTGCTTCTTCAAACAAATAAATAAAACTCACACAAACAAAAATTAATTAAACTCATCTCAGAATCCTAATTGAATCGACTCATCTCCATATTAAAATTAACATTTAAATATGATTTAAATGTGGAAGTTTAAGGAAAGGACGAATAAAAACCCTATTAACTTTCAATTATTACGTTACCACTCGGGAAAATTAAAATGTTTTAATTAATCGTTATTTGCGAGTCAAGAAAGAGACCATGGAAAACATCGTTACAGACAAATGTTTCTTAAATGGGATTCTATTTGTGACCAAAATATGTTTTATATTTTTATTTTGTGGAACGACTTATTGAGTAAAACCCTCCAATTGTTTCGTCATTGAAAACAATATTAGCGATTCCCAAACAAAAGTTTGAAACAGAAAATTAAGAAAAAGGTACGGCTGAACCTAGAAATTGGACCCAGGACTGGCTAAGGTTAATTTATCTTTTTGGTCATATGAGCAGGACTTTGTGATGTGACATTATAATTTAAAATAAAACAATAAAAATAACACCACTTTTATTTTTTATACTTTATGCACACCGCGTTTCGCTACTACCGTAGCTTCTTCAGGGCTGTATAATACTATGTTAAAATCTAAAATCTACGATCTACAAGCAACATGTATTATCAATATATTAAGCTTACACATAGGGTTGCAAAAAATTGGTCTGAGTTCCAGTGGAGGAGGTAATAAGAGTGGGTTAGGGGATTGGTAAGAGAGTGGTATTTGTCTGAGTTCCAGTGGAGAAGGTAATAAGAGTGGGTTAGGGGATTGGTAGGAGAGTGGTATTTGTCTGAGTTCCAGTGGAGGAGGTAATAGGAGTGGGTAAGGGGATTGGCAAGATAGTGGTATTTATCTGGGTTCCAGTGGAGGAGGTTATATGAGTGGGCAACAGAATTGGCAAGGAAGTGGTATTTATCCGAGTTCCAATAGAGGAGGTAATAGAAGTTGGTAAGGGAATTGGCAAGAGAGTGGTATTTGTCTGAGTTCCAGTGAAGGAGGTAATAAGAGTTGGTAAAGGGATTGGCAAGAGAGTGGTATTTGTCAATGGGGAAAAAACAAACAAGTATTGGGCTTTTATTCAGGTTGATTTGTTTGTCGACTTTGCTATTAATGTTTTTTGCATTCGGTAACTCTAGTACCTCCAAGTTATCTAGTCTGATCCTTCTTCCATTTTTATGAAGTTACTTGACCCTTGTGTTTTTATTAAATTTTAGATCTGTTTCAATGAGATGGTTGGCAAATTCGGAGAAGCCATTACTCTTCAGGCATCTAAGGTGTTCTTTGACCCGGATTTTAACAGTACGAGACGATGTTTAATTTGGGTGGCGGGTTTGGGTGAATGAACCATTTATTGGATAACCAACACCGTAGGTCTCTCCAAGCGGTTCGCTACATTTGGTAATTTAGCAGGGGTGACCGTGTTCATCGGGTGATGTGTGTACACGATGCGCCTCTCCACCAGCTGCGTGGCATGACAGATCTGGAGAGGCTGGTTTGGGACACTTTGAGTTCTTCGACTGGTCTCTAGATCCATCGCCTTACGCCGCAGCGAGATGTGTATATTAATTCATCCGTCGCTGATCCCTAGATTCCTACCCACTCCTCATACTGTTTTCCTTCCCGGAAATTTCTCTCCTTCTTTTCCCTAAAAGGACCCTCCATACAACTTACAAAAAGATGACATAGGCCGTGAGGAAAATTATTTTCCTCAAAGCTTCCTGTGTGGATTGAATGTACAAAAAAAATGATTTATTCCGTAAATACCTGAAAATCGTTAATATTGTCTTCAATGATTAAATATTTCATTTATTATATTAGGTTTTAGATAAGACGCATTACGTATCTATGAATAATTTCCAAACAAGTTTTAAACATCCTCTGAACTTTTCATCTTTTGTATTGTGTACATTACAAAGATCCATTTACACTTTCCGCTGCGAGGAAACAAAGAACAATGCAGAATAAACAGGAATAAAGGAACACCCCTGTTATTGCAGCGTGCCGGCTAATTAATCCTTAAGGCTGCTAAGTGCGGGATCATAATTCTAATTTGGATACGACAAATGTAACCTCACCTTTATGCTATTACTAAAGCCATACCTGTTTTATTTTTCTAGTTAAATTAACATATTATTATCATTGCTTTGTTTTGTGAGAATTTTTGAATTTAATTTAATTTCGTGGTGGTTTCATATGAAATCTGAGAACCTATATAATTAAATATGTAATTAATGATTGCCTCAATTAAATGTTTAATTAACGATTGCTTCAATTAAAATAATGGATTATGTTATTTTCGCGTTTTGTATTTTGACAATTTGTAATGTCGTGGTCTGAAGTGTTGGATTCGGATAATCAATGGATGCATCCCTCGTGGTTTTATTTGTAAGCTTTCAACGTTGATTTCAAATGCAATGACACCAAATTATTATGCGTCGATGTAAATTAGGAACGGTATTTATTCTGCCAATAAATATTTAGCATTTAATTGTCCAGTGAATTGAACCATAATTTAGAATTCTGTTTGCTTCATTGGTGATGAAATAATACCTACTTATTTATGTAGTAATATACTAGACGGAAAAGTTCAGTTCAATATTTTCATGTTGTTTTAGTTAGTCAGTTTATGAACAATATTGCGAAAAATTAGGAGAGAGAGAGAGTAATGTATGTAGAATTATGGGAAAGAGTGTTGTGGGTTATAATGTAGTAATATGAGTATTTATAAATATCCACTGCTTACATTGCTCACGTTGTTTCGCCCAAATGTCCATCTCTAAATAGTATAAAACAAATTTGTCATCCTCGTCTGTATGTTTGTGCGCTTAGTTCTTCTAAGCTACGCAACGGATTTAGATATAGTTTTCACTATCATTTAGAGAATTTATTCCGAAAGGTTTATATCTATAATCCATGAATATTATATTTAAAGAAAGTAGAGAAAAGTGGATGTTTTGTAATAAAGTCTTAAAAAATATATTTTAAATAAATAAATATACTTCCAGCAACGCCAGGTACATGTCAGCTAGAATATTAATATAAAATTATTCTGCAATACATACACAACCAACTATCAGACACACTCACTATCCAATAGGATGCACAATCTGGGCACAAGTTTGGGGGTACTATTGATATATTTATTGACTCAATTTATAGAATTAAGAGGAAGCTACAAGCCAAAAATGTGTATATTCTTGGTACAGCTTATATTGTAGGTAATAGGCATTACAATCGCTTGACAAACGAGTCTAGGTTTTTTATTTATTTTGTAAATAATTTTATAAATAAAGCAAAAGAGTTAATCAAGTGAAATTGTCACAGATAATCTTGTTTATAATACTTTATTTAGTTATTCATACATTTTTAGTAGTTTACATTTATATTTTTTATTGAGTAATTTATTTTTTTATTTGTATTCTACTCAAGCAAAACGATAGAAAAACCTTCAATTATCTAAAGTATATTTTTTGGTATTTACAATGTAAACCAATTCGTTATAAAGATTAATCAAAATAGTGATTTGGCATTAAGCTTCGCCTTAAGCGGAATCTGTACCAACACTTTATTGAACCCTACAAATTACAGTAGCATGGTAATGTAGTTTTGGTGATTTGTCTTATATGTAGTTTTTATATTATTTTTTTGTTGCTGTTACATGTTTTACTAATATTGTTTTATATCCAGTTTATCAGTTTACGGTTATATCATCCTTTAAATTTTATTGTTTTTTTTTGATAGCTCACTAGATATATTCAGTTTTTTAAGCCCGGCTGGGCTTAAAACCAAAAAAAATGATCACCCTGGTCAGTGGTGCTATTGAAAGACATGTTTATAAGGCTTAAAACTTTATACTATCAAAATTATGATTTTGCGACCTTTACCTGGTATTTACGCATTGCAGCAAAGAACGCAAAAACGTGAAAAATTCTAAAATTGTGACGGTTGAGACGAGAACGCTCGGCAGAGACATGGCGCGATCAAGCAAATCAAAAACACTAGACTTGAATCAGATTTTGTCAGGTGATGAAAAAACCAGAGCTTATACGAGACGATGCATGAATGTGACTGAAGCTATAAGTTTGGGTCGAAACAGATTTGTTTGTCTCTCTGTCTACTTTATGCGGTTAAAGGGCGTTTTGGTTAGTTAGCGGTCTCTGAATTATGGGATAAACAATAGAAAAATGACGAAAAAACTAAATCGAAAAAAATCGTAGAAATTCAATTTTATGCAATATTTAAACACATAATATTTCCTGTAGATTGCACGATTACGCAGAGAAAATTTACTAATATAAAATATTGCTAATTTATTAAGAATCTCTTCGAATTATTTATTAAACGGGACTGCAGGCCCTTAACGAATGAATACATAGGTTTTCTGTAATACTTTTAGTTAAAAAGAATGTAGGTATTATCGCGATGTCAAAACATTTGTTTATAAAAACATTGATTTTGCGCATATCGTCAATATATATTATCAGAGGAAATACAGATGCATGAACACGTGTTCCTATATATTAGGAATATACTAAAATTTTAACAGGAAACGGCTTACAATCCCGTTTTTAACCGTATTTTAATAAATCGTCAATGCTCACCTTTCTCCGCGTGTACTTTTTTACGTTTTTGATTTTGTGTGATTCTCCGAGTAGCGCTTTTATAATTTAGTTTGATATCTGTTAACTCTCTTACAAAATATCTATTTCGAAGGCTTATAGCACTAACATGACAGAAATAACCCAGTTTCCCTGCGGCTTGAATATCCAAAAGCCACCAATATTATAACGTATTTTGTATTAGGTACATTTGCGGAATATTCGATCGGATTATTATTATTGTTTGGGATAACCAAGACGAAAACTCATCCCGACTTCCAAAGACACGAACGAGAAAAACACCTGCCGAATACTAATGGACCACGAAACATCTTAGGAAGCTGTTTCATAGCGACTTATCCTTTATTATCTAATATTATACGAAATTGTGCCGTCAGCTACAGATATAAATGTATAAAATATCATATTTTACTACCCACTCGCAGCTCTGTTTCACTAGTTTTGTTCCTCTCGAATTTATAAAAGTTGAAAACCATAATTTCCGACTTATAGTAATATGAAAACAATAATGTAATATCAACGGTAAAAATAATAAAAACTCCGTTTCTAAATAGTATAAAATAAAGTCGCTATCCGCATCTATCTGTTTGTGCGCTTAGTTCTTCCAAACTATGCAACGCATTTTGATAGGGTTTTCAAACAATTTAGTGTAGTTCTTCCGGAAGGTTTATGTATATAATAGATGTATATTGTACTTAGAAAAGTAAAGAAAAGTGTAACATGTTTTGCAATCAAGTCGTAAAATAAAATTATTTTGGCGCTTACATTGGTAACGCTGGCTACACCTTATGAGATACATCAAAATACTGTACTACGGAATTGTATATCTTTTATCCTTAGGAGATAGACATTTATGAAAGTATATGTCTATCTCCTAAGGATAACCCCCAGCATCGCCGGATACACGTTAGTAAATAATAAATTATATACAATGACATCAGAAAGTATAAAATGAACAGAAACTCTAGAGATATATAATAGTAAGAGATAAAAGTACACAAAATATAAATTAATCTTATGTTAAATTAATATTGAATCAATATATATGCTATAATAGCAGAGGCGGCTCTAGGGATCCAAAAGTGGAAGGTCAATCGAAAAAATGAATAAAGGTAGATACACACTGGGTCGCCGTACGTACGCTATGCTACGCATTACGATATCTGAACTGCTTAGCAACCATACATTTTCTATGGAAATATATGCTTTAGAATCACACTGGCCACAGGCATCGCAACGTGTGGTCAGTGTGATTCTGAAATATCTATTTCTTAGAAAATGAATGCTTGCTAAGTAGTCCAGATATCGTTATGCGTAGCGTAGTATGTACATACATACCTTTAGAGTTAATGCGTAGGGAATATTATAAAAAGTCAATACCTAGGTACATATAATTAATTTGTCGGTACTCACCTATTCCGAAGCCGGTAGCACAATATAGTTATAATTAATGTTCTTTATTTTATTACTTATTATTAACACATAACTTTAAACTTTAATGTTCATATTATTAATTATGTTTTTCTACATCTTTATTTGTATTCTTTCGATTTTATGGCCGGGTAAAATCTTCCTCCTTCTAGGAAAACTAAACCCTTCCACACACTTTTCCACAAATGATCATCTAGCCAATCCACACTATGTAAGTGCATTATATAAGTATAATTAATACAAAACAATACAAGAACAACACGCCAACCCACGAGAGATCAAATGGGAAAATAATATTCACCGACTTTAGATATTTTCATATCAGAGGGTTCGGCTCGGTAGAATTCCCAACTGGACCGATAAATCCTACTGATCCCTCAACATAAATATTTGAAAAAAAATTTTTTTTTTTAAACTTCCGATTTAGTTGTCCGGGTTAAGTCTTCCCCAAAGGAAAAACTTAACCCTTCCACTCACTTTTCCACAAATGATCATCTAGTTAATCAACATTATGTAAGTGCATTATATAAGCAAAATAAATACAAAACAATACAAGAACAACACGTCAAATCACCAGAGATCAAATGGGAAAATAATTCACCGTCTCCAGATATTTTCATATCAGAGGGTTCGGCTCGGTAGAACTTCTAACAGGGCCTATAAATCCTACTGATCCCTCAACATAAATATTTAAAAAATCTTTTGTTATCAATATTATTATTATTATGAGCTGTTATTACTATGACTGGAAATTCCCTATAATTTAAAAATTCTACAAAAATCTATGAACCGAGATAAAAGCGTTGGATAGGTAGGTGTAGGTATGTACTGATATTCTGAATTCTAAATTCTAATAGTAAAAAATAATAAAAAAGCACTCTAACATTTCTTGTATATTAAATCGATCCTCCTTTCTTTGGCTTCTGCGAAATGGTCAATGACACGGCTGTAGAAATTATCTATTTTAGAAATATATATTTTTTCAATGCTAAGCATTGCAAGTGAGCTTAATCTATCTTGACTCATTGTATTTCTTAAAAATGTTTTAATACGTTTAAGAGTTGAAAAACATCTCTCACTTTCAACTGTGGTCATTGGTATCACACAAATAAATTCTAATACTTTTATTGTTTCTGAAAATATTTCCTGAAAATTATTCGTCAACAAAAAATTTAAAAGCGATGCAGCACTGTTAGCATGGTGTAAGTCATCACGTTGGTAAAACACTATTAACTCATTTTTTAACTTCGATGAATCAATTTCATCAAAGTGATCCAACAAATTTAGTTGTGCTGTTGGAAAACAGTTATTATATTCAGCAAAATTATCTTTATTAAATAAATTCGATAAAATGAGATGATCGCCATATTTAAACCTATTTTGCATTTCCACTAAAATAGTGTCACAAACTTCAATCGCAACCAAATTATTATTTTCATCAAGACGCCTTTTCTTACATTCGCCTTCTGGGGAACTGATTGAATTTGCTGGGTTGGAACTCAATTCTGCTCGTATGGCCAAAATGTGATGTTGAAATTCTCCAATATGTTTTTTTATTAATATTGCATCCAAATTTCTTTTTTGCATTTGCTTAAATAAAATTTCGCAGTGAGGCATTATTTTGTTAAAGAATGTTAACCAATAAAGAAAAACACTCTTTTCCAGGTTATTTATTAAATTTTGTGCTTGACTTAAAGTATTTTGATCATTTTCCTTTTCCAAAATTAAATTTAAACAGTTAAAAATATCAGATTTATGTGTGAATACGGTAATGACGCATTTGGCATTAAAACACCACCTAGTTGGAGCTGCCTTTGGTAAACGACCTTTAACGGTTTCATCTAAATAATGCATTCGCTTTGGAGATCTTGAAAAAAATACAGAAAATGAATGCAGGGTCGCGAAAAACACCTTTACACCTGTCGTTATCGTACATGCTTTTTGTAAAATTAGATTTAGTTGGTGGGCGTAGCAATGAATGTAGTGAGCACGGGGGAAAGTTTCTTTGATTTTAACGTGAACGCCACCAGTTTTCCCTGATAAAACGGCTGCTCCGTCGTAACATTGCGCTATCAGCTGTTGCGGTTGAACTTCCAGGATCTTCAACTGAGTCAATATTTCATTAGTTAAGCCAACTGCCGTGCAAGCCTGCGGATTAACAAATTTCCAAAAACGTTCACATACGACATTGTCTTTTAAATATCTGATCACAAATACCATTTGGGTTTTAGTGGAGCTGTCAGTTGTCTCATCCACCTGAATTGCAACGTACTCAGATTTCTGTATATCTAGTTTAATTTCTTCCTGAGATACTGCTAAAATTGAATCTAACAAATCATTTTGGATCGTCTTAGACAAACCTTTAAAACTGGAAGACCTTTCTAAATGTTCTTTTAATACAATGTCTATTTCCTGAATAAAGTTAATCAAGCCACGAAATATACCTGGATTATCTGACTCTTTTGTTTCATCGTGACCCCTTAATGCCAGTTCAAAAGAACCACAAAACTGTATGCATTTCAAAATTTTTGTTAAAATATATCTATTTTTATCCACTTTTTCGTTGTGGTCCACGAGTGATTTACGATATGCACTGTCTAATTGAATCCGAATATCAATGGTTCCTAACAAGACAAAACTCATTGAATGATTTATATGCAATGTAGAAATAGAATGCTTTTTTATTTTTTCCTTCAAATGTTTCAAATCACTCACCCCTATCTCGATCCATTGTTTATCAGTCGAGTTAAAAAGTAAGCAATGAAAACAAAAATATAAGTTCCTTTTTTCACAGCCACAAATCCAATCACAAAATGTATAACTTTTCGAATTAAAATATCGTTTAATATCTTTATTTTTATGTTTTGTAACAGAAATATGTTTCAATTCCGGTTGTGGCCGTCCACGTGACTTTATTTGAATACGTTTTTCGTGATTTAATGAATTGTTCGCGATATCTTTCAGTATGGCATCTACAGAATTCGAATTCGACATTTTAATTTATTCAATCTACAAAACAAACACGTCGTACGTCAAAGCGGAGATTTCGGAGATAAATCCAAGATGGCCTTGGCCTTGTTAAACAATGCAATATATCACACAACAAAACTGTCGTTTGATTTTTTTGACATCTCTCTCTAACATCTAGATCTTGGATATTTCTGTTTCACCTCGGTCAACACCAAAGCTTAACTAAAAAAATATTTTGTATGATTTTAAGCAAGCGTCCAGACAAGCGTGTTTACCTCCTTTGTCTGTATAGCAAAGAATGAGATAAAAGAATGTTCTGTGGTCAAAGCTTGAATTGACCAAAGTAAACTGCGATACTATTGCATTTGTCTTGGACACTAGATGGCGCTAAAAGCGTAATCTGAATCGTAAAGCGAATCTGCAAAAAAATCAATAGCTTCTCGTTTGGACGCTAGATGGCAATGGGATTCGCTATTCTTCGCAAATATTAAAATAAATTTAATAAAATTAATTATTTAGTAGCTGTTAAAATCTAAATTGTTACATAATTTTTAGGGAGGTCAAAAACCTATTGACCCTCAAGGAAGAGCCGCCACTGTATAATAGCCTTCTTGTATCTACATTCCGTGCAGTTAAATAGATCCGCCACGTCTGCGTAACTATTACTAACTTCATGTAATCTAAGTATAAGCGAGTGTTAGAAATGCTCAGTTCTGGTATTGTTACATTTAGACATGTTGCTCTCATTGGTATATGAAATTCAATGAGGTGACTGCCGCACTGTCTATACCACCCTTTACAATTTTCAACAATAATATTATGTCGGATTAATTTTTACGTGTTTTCATTATTACTGAAAGACCAATTTAATTTTATATACTTTATAGGATGTCTGGGATCGCACTAACTTATGTAAAATTTAAAAAACATTCATTTTTAAGGGGTTATTTTTTTGTTTATTTGATTTTTATGTTCCTGCTCGGGTAAAAGGTTAACCGGACAACTCAGGATAGTGGCAATTAACAAACTTTTGAAATTGATATAAAGTCATGAAAATTTTTCCAATAATGTGGATTTGGGATGAGTCGTTCATGAGCGAGCCGCACAATTGAGCTGGCTCTTTTTCATGAGCCGTATTTGTAGGACTCCTGGTATATCGTACCATGGCTCAATTCAACGGTTACGCATTTTTATCAGGAGATATTTTAGAAAAACAGCGCAGTTAAAATTATATTAATTTTCATTTTATACTCAGAGAAGTGAACGTTTTCTGACAATCGGACCTTACACCTCACTTTCTAGCCCTACTCACACCTAGTAACTACCTAGCATCTTATTTATCTTGTGTTACTAGACGGTTTACCGCTACCAAGAGTCGAATAATCATTCATACGCTCACGCTGGGAGCTAGGAGCTGTATCGTGCGAGCACAGCATTCACATTGCTCATACGCTCTGAGCTCCCGGCACCCGTTCAATTGAGCCGTCGTTCAATTGAGTCGACTCTTTGAGCCGTACGAAAATATTGAGCTGGTACCGAGGCTCCCGCTCTTAATAAAACGATTCATGACCCATATCTAATGTTTGCAATGTTGCAATGTTCACTTGATATCTTTCAAACTTCAAACCTAGGAGGGGGCTATAAACGCCATTTTGTCAGAAGAATCAACTTTGGTTGACCTAAGCGCAAGTTACGCGGAAAATGTAGACACTTTACCTGGGTTTTATGACAACTCAGGATAGTGACAATTCAACACACTTTTCAAAAGTGATATCTAGTTAATCTCGTCTATGGTTAACTGTAGTGCTAAGATCTGAAATTTCCGCGTCCCTTATAAACTAGCCGAAAAATTAATAGGAGTTGTTTAAAGCCACAATAAATAGATTTAAATTAAAGTTTAAACCTTCTACGTTTTGTGGGATCAAAAGTTTTAGTTAAGATTTCAAAGTGTGAGTGATTTTTGCGCAAAAACTAATTAAAGTAAAAAAATATTAAATGTCAAGTTGAGTGACTTTGTCTATGCAATAAAACAAATATTAAATAGTGATTGCCACCATCAATTTTTCATCAAGCATAATTAAAGAGGGGCATTTGTGAACTTACTAAAATAGTGATGTCTAGCACACGTAGCAAAACCCCAATAATTTCGGAAGATAAATTGAACATGGATAAGATTATTGAATACATTGATAAAAAAATTGAAACCCTGAAAAAAGATATATTTACAAAAATTGATTTACAAACTACAGAAACTACAAAAAGTATTGATTTTATCAGTGCTCAATACGATGAGATGTTAAAAAAATTGAGGTCTCAAATAATTTAAATCGAGCGATTCAAACAGATTTTGAAAATATAAAAAAAGACCAAATGGAAAAAAATATGATTATTAAAAAACTTGAAATCCGACTTTCTGATTTGGAAACGTTATCAAAATCTAATAGTTTGGAAATAGCAGGAATTCCACAACAAAACCGCGAACAACCTGTGGAAATTGTTAAAAAAGTTGCTGCCGCAGCAGGAATCCACCTCTTACACACTGATATAACTGACGTCACGAGAGTCTCAGACAGACGAAATGAAGCCCCTCCTAAACTTCTTGTGACCTTTTCCGATAAAAGAAAAAGAGATTCCCTCCTTGATAAGAAAAAGGAAATAAATTATAATGAAATCAAGGATCTGGCGACATCTCGAATCTTCATCGGGGAAGAATTAAGCCCGTATCATAAAGAAATCCTATGGAAAACAAAACAATTATCAAAAGAAAAAAATTACCAATATGTATGGTACAAACAGGGTAAAGTTATGATACGCAAAAAACAAGATGATAAAATTATCTACATTAAGCACCTTGATGATATGGTGAAAATAATTTAGTGAATAATATGAACAACATTACTTAATCCACTTAATAATTTAAATTGAGAAAATGAATAACGCACTAACAACAAACATACCAAACATATCATCCATAAACAATAATTTTAACATAATGCACCAGAATATTAGAAGTATCAATAAAAACTTTGATGAACTACAAATATTGATGAAAAGCTTAAATTTAAAATGGGATATTATTATTCTTACTGAATGTTGGCTAACTGATAAATACTACCCCCTACAAATTGGGAATTATGTCCCTTACTCTACAATAATGAACAACACAAAAAATGATGGTGTCATCGTATATATTAAAGAAGATATAGAAGCTGATGTCAGAGAGATCTGTATCAATAATGCAAACTGTCTAAGTATATCAATCGGTAATGACACAACAATACTCGCAATTTATAGATCTCCTTCTACACAAAATCTAGAACCATTCCTCAACTCCTTATCTAATCAACTAAGTCTACTAAAAAGAACTAAAGATGTATTTATCATCGGTGATATAAATATTGATATTCTTGAAAATGGCCATCCAAAAAAATTTGATTATATGCAAACACTAGCATACCATGGATATAAAAGCCTAATTGATGAACCAACACGTGTATATAATGAAAGCAAAACTTGCATTGATCATATCTTTTGTAAAACTAATAGAAAAACTCAAGCCATTATTTGTACTACCACACTGACAAACCATTATACAATAATTCTATCTATTACAAAAAAAAATACATATGTAAACCAAAAAAAGAAATCACTCCTAACGAAATCTGAAACAAATTGGGAAAACGTCAAATGCGAGTTAACAGTGAATGACTGGACAAGCCTTCTGGAAAAAGATGATACTGATACTGCTTGGAGTTATTTTATAGAAGTTTTACAGAACATTATCCTATCAAACACCAAAACCATAGAAAAAAAGTTATCTCATAAAAATTTACACATTAAACCTTGGATTAGTCAGAATATTATAAACTCAATCAGAAAAAGAGATGAACTGCACAAAAAAGTCAAAAACAACCCTTATGATATCCTAACACTTCGATTCTACAAAAGATATCGTAATACATGTAAAAATGTAATACGTTATGCTAAAGAAACATTCTATAAAAACAAGATTGATGAATGTAATAATGATTCACGTAAACTCTGGCAGATCATAAATGAAATAACTAATGCTAAAGCCTCACATAATGACAATAGCATTAAGGAATTAAACATTGATGAGATTTCCACATCTTTTACAGAACACCCGGACAAACTTCTTGACTTTATAAACAACTATTTTTGCAATATAGGCTCAAACTTAGCAAATAAAATTAAACAAAATTCAATTAGTACTATCGAAAATACAGTGAGGATTGACGATGTAAATCAAGAAAACAGCCTCAATATTGTCAAGATAACAAGTGATGAAATAAGAAATATTATAGCCTCCCTAAATATAAATACTTCATCGGGAAATGAACTGATATCAAGCAAATCAATTAAATATCTACAAAATGAGTTAATCCACCCACTGACGTATCTTATAAATCTGTCAATATCAAATGGTATTTTTCCTGCTTGTCTTAAAATTGCTACGATCATTCCAATATATAAAAACGGTCCCAAAAATGATGTATCAAACTATCGACCAATTAGTATTTTAACTACACTATCAAAAATATTAGAAAAAGTTATAAAAAAACAAATGCTTACATTTTTGGATTCTAATAAAATATTATCATCTACGCAGTATGGTTTTAGGGAAAACCTGGGTACTGGTGACGCTATAGCTAATGTAACAAATACAATTATTAGAAAATTGGATGAAGGCAAAAAATGCCTAGCAGTTTTCATTGATCTTCAAAAAGCTTTCAATACCATTGACCACGAAATACTGTATTTAAAACTAAAAAAAATGGAATAACCGAAACAACCCTAAACCTACTTAGAAGTTACTTAACGGGAAGAGAACAATTTGTACAAATTGGTAAAAGAAGGAGCAAAACTCTACCAATTAAGTACGGTGTCCCCCAGGGAAGCGTATTAGGACCTATACTATTTCTAATTTACATAAATGACCTTATGAATCTTCCCATCAAAGGAAACATAATGAGCTTTGCAGATGACACTGTAATTTTATTCCATGAACAAGATTGGACAAGCACATATAAGGAGGCTGAACATGGCCTAACTGTTCTTCAAAACTGGCTTAAAGCAAACTCCCTTACATTAAATGTGAATAAAACCAAATATTTAATTTTCTCCAAAAACAAAAGAGGACAACCAATGAATGAGCATATACTCAAACTACATGAATGTCAAAAAAAATTTCCTCAATGTTCCTGCTCGATTATAACTCAAACCAAAAGCATAAAATATCTTGGTATTGAAATTGACGATAAACTACACTGGGATTCACACATTGATCGAACTTCAAAAAAGTTAACTAAACTCATCTACTTCTTCAAAAAATTACGGAACATTTTGTCAGCTAGGGATTTAAAGAGAGTTTACTATGCTTTATGCCACTCCAAATTGGAATATGGAATAATAGGATGGGGCTCAGCAGTATCAAAACATATAAAACAGCTGAAGGTAACTCAGAATTGCATCATAAAGACCATACTAAAGGTTCCCATAAGGACATCAACAACAGAAATTTTTAAACAATTTGACGTTCCAAGCATACAGAAAATCTATGCCAAAAACATTTTGGTACAACACCTCAAAAATAATTCTCAGGAAAACACCTCACATACTCATAATACCAGAGCCAAACAAACAGAGATACTAACTATACCAAAGTGTAACTCTACCTTTGGACAAAGAAGCTCTGAATTTTTAGCAGTAAAGGTATATAACAAACTCCCACTTAGTATCAAACAAATCAAAACAAAAAACAACTGCATTAAGAACATTAAATCTTGGCTTAAGGAATTACCGGAAAAAGAACTTACTAGCATATTTAAAACATCGTCGTAGAAGTTTCTGGAAACCCTTACCCAAAACATGAAGTCGAACCATAGAAGTCGCTGAAAAATTATTCAAAACCTAGTCCCCCTCAGCACAGGATCTCCTAGTGAGGAGGACTATAAAAATCTATATCAATTAATCATATAAATATATATAATTCTTATAAAAATGTTTAAAAAAATGTAATATAGTAACTAAAAAAAAAAAAAAAAAAAAAGTTATTAACAGCTCGTATTTTCTCATAGAAATCGTTGTCTCTCCCTTACTGTAATGGTAAAAAACATGATCTAAACTCTGTTAGAAAGAGAAAACCTCACGAGTTATATTTAATAGAAGTTAACTACAGAACAATTAAAATGTACACCTCCGTGAAACCAGAAGTTCTACCCGCAGTTAAAAACAATTATGAAACTTTTTACTTATTTAAAAAAAACATTTTTTTAAATTCATTATTTTTACATGAAAAAACAAAAAATGTGGTGACAGTAACGTTTAAAATACATTTGTCTAATAAAATGGGTGTGTTTTTATGTATTTTTTTTGTTAACAGTAATTTTAATTACAAAAACTTTGTGTGAGACAATCAAAATTTTAATATCTAAAAATATTGCATACTATTACTAATAAAAACGTAATATAATAATAATATTTATTTTTTAATTTAACATTCAAAAATCTGTTGATGAAAATATAAGAAAAAACACAGATTTAGGAAATGAGTTTTTGGCATTCTCAAACTATAAAAATATTACCTTATGTTATTTCGGCTACTGGCATTATACCTAGCTCTCTCATTCAAAATTTAGGCGTATTAAATGTATCAAAAATTTTATATATAAAAATGCAAAATAATAATAATAATGACATTTTAAATACATGTAGGATAACGAAAGATTTTTAAATATTTATGTTGAGGAATCAGTAGGATTTATAGGCCCTGTTAGGAGTTCTACCGAGCCGAACCCTCTAATATGAAAATATCTGGAGTCGGTGAATTATTTTCCCATTTGATCTCTGGTGAGTTGACGTGTTGTTTTTGTATTGTTTTGTATTGTTTTGTATTTATTTTGCTTATATAATGCACTTGCATAATGTTGATTGACTAGATGATCATTTGTGGAAAAGTGTGTGGAAGGGTTCAGTTTTTCCCATGGGGAAGATTTAACCCAGACATGTCGGAAAAAAATAGTAAATCGTATTTAATCACCTTTCAAACCGGTTTTTAGTTGTCTTTATGTTAAGAAATATTATGATTATTTGGATTTTATTGCAAATCGGATACTCTCCGACCTTCTGACAGAATGTGCCAGAGGTCTGAGGGGTTAACGGTGATGACAAATAATTCATATAAATTTTTTTTATATATACAATAATATTATTATTGAGTTTATAAAAACAGTTTATTTTTAAACAAGTTCTGCTGTGTAATTATTATTACGCGTGACAGCTGTTTCGCCCTCTGAAGGCATTATCAAACTGAGGGTAGCCCACTTACAGACGATACATTTATATTATTTCTAGGTAGGTATTTTAATTTCAATTACTGATTTCTTAATTGATTTCTGTGTAAAAATGTTAGAAATTATTGATGGTTATTACCCTAGTAAAGTTTCCCCAATTAGTGTAATGTTTAAATTTGACTGAATGTCTTAATGTTAGTTATTCCCAAACGATGACTCATAGGGTTATTTTAATAGTATAATTAAGTACTTCAATGTGCACTCGTATTTGCACTAGGTTTGAAGATATCTAGTAGGGGTGAACGAATTATATTGGTTTGTTCATTAATTAGAATAGTTTTTGGATTATTAGAATTTTTGTTAATTTCTAACTGCTCTAAAAGATTCAGTTTACGGCCTTTATTTTGTACGTGTAACTGAGTTGGTTTATTATTATCATTAAGTGAGTGATTTTCATCTAGGAGATGTTTGGCATATTGAGATTGTATTTTATTATTATTTTTAAAAGATCTTATATGTTCTTTGAACCTAGTGTTAAAGGACCGGCCCGTTTGTCCAACATAAACAGCGTTGCATTCGTCACACGTGTGGTACTAGGGCAATAAACATCAATAATTTCTAACATTTTTACACAGAAATCAATTAAGAAATCAGTAATTGAAATTAAAATACCTACCTAGAAATAATATAAATGTATCGTCTGTAAGTGGGCTACCCACAGTTTGATAATGCCTTCAGAGTGCGAAACAGCTGTCACGCGTAATAATAATTACACAGCAGAACTTGTTTAAAAATAAACTGTTTTTATAAACTCAATAATAATATTATTGTATATATAAAAAAATAAAAAAATAAAATGGAGTTCTACAAATTAAACTTAATAACAATAAATAATTCATATAAACATAATGTAACTTAATCAATATAGTTTTGTTTCATTACTTCTCATGACTTTATATTACTTTTCTGAAATGTGTTGAATTGCCACTGTTCTAAGTTGTCCAGTTACCGCTTATCTATACCCGTTCCACGCAGAGATCAATCTGCCAATTGTGATGGTCCCAGCCCGTTCAGTGCTTTACACCAATGTTAGCCATGACGCAGAAGACAATTGATATGAAGATATCTGGTTGCATCATAATGTATGAGGCGAGCTGTTGTATCGATCACCCTCTGTAGTCTGTTCAAATGTAAATTATGTAGACAAGCATTATATTATAAACTATTGCAGTAATCCAGTCTGGAGATTAGATACTAGAGTATTAGTTGAAACAGCTGGCAAACATAAATTGATTTCAGTACTGAATAATTCGTTATAAAATGGTTTAGTGTCGAATATTTTATGTAATTTCATATAAATCTTATCCGCTGGGGACTCAAGCAAATACCAGAAAATGTCAAATAGATTCGCTGTTTTTGTACATATCTCAAAATGAACTGAGACTAGACTGATCACCGAAATTACGATTTAAAAAAAGAAGCACAGGTCGCTTATCCTTCGATCCTGAATTACAAGTATTCTTAAGGTATTTAGTAAAAAGTCTAGTTTATTATTTGTTTTAAGGAAATATTTAATTTAAGATTAAAAAACAGTAAATTTTTTCTCCGAATTCTCACAGAAAGAAAATGTCTACTTCAGCGCACTCTTTCTTAATATATAGTCGACACATTTGGGTAAAATTTTATTTTTAAATTATTTGATAATAAGGATCACACTAGTTACTTTACCCGTGCTGAGGTCAAAATTTTACAGTTTTATAAAATACAATAACTAAAATAATAAAGGCAATTATAAATTAATTATTAGAAAGAAAAGACACCAAGATTTATAATGAATTATTGAAGTTAACCATAGAATAATAACAACCAAAGTTCCTCCCCCCGAGTTGGCAGTAATGTTTATAATATACCTGTCTAGTAAATATGTACTTTTTTGCTATCAGTAATTTTTGTTCGGCGTTGATACGAAAAAATTAAAAACTTTTTATGTTTGATTTAAAAAGTTTAATACTTTAAAAATTATGTGTTTATTGCTAATAATAATATTTGTAAACGTATAAATTTAATTTCACCACTTTTGAAAAATAGTTTTTAATTTTCGGATACGTTCAATATTCCATTTATTTGGATTTTATTGAGAAATACACACTAATTCTCCAACTTTCTGACGCACCTTTAACAAATATAACAGTAACCATGGCAGAGGCTAGAAGGGTTACGATATTATTATGAAATTTGTGTGATATTGCCTTTTTGTTCTATAATTCAATTTTTTTTGTATATGATATGTTTATTATTTCCCTAATTTTTTTTGTACACAGTCTAAGATTACACTGGTCAACACATTTTTGTCCCTTTTACGAAAGTAGCCAAATCTGACAGGAAATTTTACGCTGATTTCAGATATGTGATTAGTTTTTTTCTATCACGTCTGGTTTTTATGGGTTTTAAGTTTTACTGAAATGTATATTAATTCATATTTATTCGTGAGGTATAATTGATTTTTTGATTTTTTGACCATACATTCCACTTGGTCATGCTGCAAACATGAAAGAGAACGATGACAACATGAAGCTGCTGTTAACAAAAAATAAATTTGTAAAATACGAATGGAAAAAAAGTGGTGATCTCAAAATAATAGGGCTCCTACTAGGACTGCAAGCGGGATTTACAAAGTATTGTGGTTTTCTGTGCGAATGGGACAGCAGAGACAGGGAAAACCACTATGCCAAGAAGGACTGGCCTACTAGAAAGCACCTTAAACCTGGCACGAAGAATGTTCAACATGCTCCCTTAGTAAAATCTAAAGATATCTTACTTACACCCTTACACGTTAAATTGGGTTTGATGCAAATTTTTGTAAAAGGATGGAAATGGCATGATTTACTTAAAACAAAACGTTCCTAAGATCAGCGACGGAAAAATTAAAGAAGAAATATTCGTGGGACCACAAATAAGGGAGGTCTTGACTGATCCAAATTTTATAACAGTGTTGAGACCAGTCGAGCTAGCCGCTTGGTCAGCCTTCAATCTTCAGCCTTCGAAAGTTGTCGAGAAATTTCTTGGAAGTCATTAAAGTGAAGACTATATCAGCATTGTGTTTGAAATGCTCATGGCCTATAAAATATGGGATGTAACGTCACTAAAAATACACTTCCTTCACTCTCATTTGAATTTTTTCCCAGAAAATATGGAAGATGTCAGTGACGAGCACGGCGAACGATTTCACAAGGACATTGCGGCTGTGGAAAAGCGATACCAAGGAAAGTGGAGTCCATCTATGCTAGCAGACTATTGCTGGACCCTGCAGAGAGACTCTCAAGATACTCACAGGCGCAAATCAGGAGCAAAAAAATTAAATTGAATTAGTTTTAAAATTTTGTTAAGTAAGTACCCGTCATACTATGGAAGAATTATGTGAAAAAACTTTGTCAAATAATAAAAAAACCTGACCTATTAAATTTTTTTTTGTTTCATTTCATTTTTATGGATACTAAATACATATAAAAAAATTAGCTATGCTTAAGGGACTGCACTTAAAAAAATAAATGTCGACCAGTGTTATTAAATGCTTAGTATTTATGGTAATCCTTGTCTTAAGCTTATGCCTCTCGTTGGAGTACGCGTACCCTTGTCTAAGTGGTATTTTTTGATGGTAGTTCGCATTCCTTGAAATTTAGTTTTTTGGTCGAAACTTTAGTTTTTGCGTACACTCATTGGCGTATATCTGTTGAATATGTACGATCCGTGACAGTCATTGTATGCCTGTTAATTATCAACTTTAAAATACTTTTCAATTTTAATTCAAATCGAATTGTGAATGTGAATTAAACCAAATACATACAAAATTTCAAACATTATTTTCGGTTCATCCGAATTTCGCACATTCCAACTGAAGTACCTTTTTGATTAATTTGTTCTTTCTAACGTCCTCGACTTCTCTTTCCTTTCATTTCTACAATAACCATGAAAACAGATTACATTGTTACAAAATCTCTTAACAACTGTTTCATAGGAGGCGCAAAAACACATAAAGATCAGAAATTTTATAATAACAAAACTACATTATTCAAGTTTCGTAGGTGATGTTTCCTTCTACCATATCCGTCTAGCATTTCTCAAATGATATGTAAAACCTATAAATTCTGGGGTGACTACAATTTTCTTGTAAAACTAGAAAAAAACTTTGAACATTTTTTATCCCATTTAAAGGGTTGTGTCTATTTATGCCCTGACCAAAAATGGATTACCTTCAAAGTTTTCACTTCCAAAGTTTCAGTATGCTAGTTTGTTGTTTGTGTGTGTCCAATATCCGGGCAGTGTGTGCTTCGTCCCTTTGCCCCACCCCTAACTCAGATAGTGGACAGCCTGGGGGTGTCAGCAGCGCAAACAACAAGGGTTTCCAAAGAGATCAAGATGTTTGAATTTACAGGGCTCTGACCAGTGGTAAGAAAAGTGTTTTATAAGTTTTATAATATTAAGTTCGCAGCAAGGTTTATCAACTCTATAAGTTGTTAAATAATAATGTTATTTAATCAGAAAATACCCCATAATTTCATTAATCGTAAATAATCTCGGAAAATTCGAATGAATTTTTTTTAATTCTTTTTTTATAAATGTTGAAAAGAATGTGATCAAACTGTGGTAACACGTTCTGAGGTCACATTGCATATGGTTTTGTTTGCATTTTATATTACGTAAAGTATTTTTAAAGTTAGTTTTTGTAAGTATGCTAAAATATTACAAGAAAAAAATTATACAGCAATTTCTAGACGATAAACATAACATAGCACACTCACTGACTAATAGGATGCATGATCTGGGCAACAAGTATGGGGGTGCTATTGATTTATTTATTGACTCCATTTATAGAATTAACCATAATCTGTACCAACACTTTGTCGAATCCTACAAATTAGAGTAGCGTTGGTAAATTAGTTTTGATGTTTTATCTTATATGTAGTGTTGTTGTAATTTATTTTTTACTTTTTTTTATTCTTACATTTTACTAATATTGCTTCATATTTAGTTTTTTATTATTTCTTAATATTTTCTCATTTTACTTGTGATCACAATTTTACAATTGTGTATTTTGTACCTACTTTACAATGGATTACATCTATTTACTGTCAGTATCTCTTGTATAATACAGATATTCTCCTATGTACACAGCTTCATGTATCACTTTTATGTAAAAGTCTTTTTAGGCGTATACATAAATAAATAAATAGCGTTAATCTTTGTTAGGTTTAAACATTGTTCTATATTTTTCCTTCCCGTATCCATAATCCATATATTAATACATCTTTTGTAAGTCGGTTATCTTTTAATGGTTTTTATTGTAAGAGGGAGGATACTAAATAATTTTTTAGAGAAATATTACAATTTTCTTCGTCCAAAAGTCATTTGAATCGACCCGAGTTTTTATGTGAAAAGTTATCTAGATTTTTTAATACATAAACTAAAATATCTTTTGAATAAATTTAGGGAATTAAAAACATGGTATGTGTGGGTTCTGATGGGGACAATTCAATTCAAAATTGCTTATTGAAAAATGCTTAGAACTCTAATATTTGAATGCAATCTCAACATTCAAATTGATGTTTGTACAATACAATTGATCATCAAATAAGAAATAGGTGTCAGAAAAAATACACTGAGATTTTGCTGAAATTGGGAACCTCTGCTGTCTGAGCTGCTATAACCTCTGCGCTATCCCGCCGTTATCAAAGATCTCGATGAGAGAGAGAAAGAATGACTCTACTCAAAATATATGATGGTGCAAAAATAGATGCTTTATGCTCACTTTCTCGTGTCAATCACCATACGAGATCTGATACTATTTGTTTTACTGACTTTCCCATTTCCAAACATAGGTTATGTATTTCGTATCTTCTAGATATGTTTTCCAGGAAGTCCCAAAACCAGTATATTACCTAAACGTAATGCAACTTGACGATTTTAATTAGCACCATTTTTGTTTAATATCATCTTGAAGAAACCTAGGTACTAATGTCCTCAAATAATTGTATGTTTATATTTTATTTCGTTGAATCGGTCTGACTTCGAATTGTATTGCGGTTGATTTACGCCCACAAGAACTAGCTTTATAGTTCGGACTTTAAGAAATGTTTCAACTGCCACTCGACACAATCACAGGAAAGAACACGGAGGCAACAAGGGTGCGATCATATTATAGCATTTCACCGGAAAGTTTTGGATTGCTGAATTCATCGCTTTTGGATACATCATCGATATGTATTTTTTAATGTGAAAACTGCACAAGAACCTCAACTGCTCCCAACCGCCTGGAGCCAGACTACGGCATCCTTAATTGGGGTTTTGTGTTGAGGTTGAAAGAGATGGGGAAGAGAACGATGGGTGAGTATCTGGCTATTCAGGTCTGGTTACCAAACACGGTTTAAGCCATTTCGATGTTTCAATTCTAAATTATGGTCTTACATCAGGGCGATACTAAGAGTTTGTTCCACTCTGGAATGTGCCGCAAATATACTCTATATTATTCGAAAAATAAATTTTTACATTCAATTAAACAAAGTCAAAATTAGGTGTTTAAGATTAATTTTGTGGTTTTTTTAAATACCTTGTTTATTTTTTTGATACAGTTTTCACATAAATTTGGACCAACAATAAAAAATAAAGATTAAAATTTCTATTAAAGCATCCGTAAGACCCGATTTATTATTTTTTTACAATCTCTTGAGGGGCTTTACGTAGGAATACTTTATAAAATTATATACAATTACAATTTCACTATTAAATGCTTCAAAAAATTCATACATAACTGAAGTGCCCCAGCAAAAATATTTTATATTTATTAAGTGATAAAATGAAGATGTCTCCTGAAAAATCCATTTTATTACCCTCCATTAGTATTCTAGTCTAGGAGTACATATTATGGTATTCAGTCAAAAATTTCAGCACTGAAAAAAATCCCGACTTTTAGTAATCTGGTATTGGTGGAATAAAACCTAAAAGTAACGGAATGGAAAGAATAAAAATGATAAAAACATGTACAACTTTTGGCGCAAATGTCCAAAATTTTCTACAAGTTATAACTAGCAATTAAAATACGTAATGTAACAAAGGATTTCAGAACACTTCAGAGCTTGTAAACTCGGCCACCCTGAAAAATCGGCAATTGCCGAGCATTTGATTGACACCGGGCATTACTTTGGATTTGTTCCTGAAATCCTGGGGAGACCGAAAACTTATAGAGCACGGCTGATTACGGAGGCCATTGAAATTCATAAAAATCCCGTAAACATTAATAGAGACGATGGAGCTAAGCTTAATAGTTCTTGGTATCCGGTAATTGACGGATACACCAGAGCTAAACGAAGAAAACCACTTTAAATAAAAAAAATAAAATGATACGTTAATGTTAGCTCAGAGGGTTGGAGCTGGCAACACGGTATCACAACCTCATACATAAGCTCACATTTTAACACAACCTCAAATAACACATCTGCCCTGATGATGGACACTGCAATGCTGTCCGAAACGTTGGCTAAAGAAGGAGTTAGCGCAACACGGCATAATACCCCAAAAACAAATAACAAAAATACTTTTGGCCGTGAAAATCTTAAATCATATTTGACGTAATGTAACAATTCATATGGCAGGATAAGTTTCATCCCAATGTCGACATTGTTGGATTGATTAATTTTAAAATATACTAGATTATGACCCTCAACCTTGGGTGAAAACTGTAGATATATTACGCGTTAAATTCAGTGAATTAATTATTATATTTTGTTGGTTATCCATTTAGGGATTATTTGGCAGTTGAAATAAACAGGGAAAATAAGTAGAAGAGCAAGAAAAGGGTTGGGAAGTACCAATATTGACAATTACTAAAAAAATTTCGATTCTGAATTTAGGTAAATTCCACTAGGTAAATTTCGCTTGAGAATGCTCTTCCTCTTTTAATTATCCTTCTATCTTCCACACTTCTTCCAGATTCACAATATGTCATCTTTTTATCTCCCAACTTCTTGCAGATTCACAACATGTCATCATTTTATCTCCCACACTTCTTCCAGTTTCACAATATGTCATCCTTCTATCTCCTACACTTATTCCAGTTTCATAATATGTCATGTAAAAATTATGATAAACAACTGTAATTTCGTGATTCCATTGACTCCGATATTAGCAAGGGTAAGTTCCCGTGCCATTAGGAAACATTTTTTTGTATTATTGTTGATGTTCAAATAACTAAAACCAGGGTGTAATTGTGTAATTTAAACCATTGTAGAAGGTATAACAGTTTGTATAACCTACATCTTACGATGTAGCCACGTGTGAAACATAATTCCCCAAAACCGACCTACGTAGATAATACAAAGGTCCAGTATTTCAAAAGGATATTCCGGTGGAAGAATATTGAATGACACATGACGTAGATTAATTGGATGATAGCTTACGTTTTAAATGGAGTATCTAATATTGATGTTGATGAATACAGAAAGAAATACACTAGTGTTAAAATAAACCTCCTCTTTCCAAGTTGACAATATATGAAGTAAATTTTTAAGCACTGACGAAACATTGTATTAATTTAATAAGTAACCTTCGTTCAATGGGAAAACATGGAGGATTTAAGGATTTTAAGTTCTCTATGATTTGAGATTTTCACGGCCAAAGGTATTATAGAGATTTATTTTTGGGGTATTATTCCGTGTTGCGCTATCTCTTTCTTTAGCCAACGTTTCGGACAGCATTACAGTGTCCATCATCAGGGCACATCACACACACTGTAATATTGTCGATACATCTGCCTGTCCACTATGATTTTAAGTTCTCATCAAAATTGGACCAATTAATAAAGTTAGTATTTATTTTTTGGAATAACTTTATTGAGTAAAACCTCTAATTGTAATATTTAATTATTGAAGACAATATTAGCGATTTCTAAACGAAAATCTGAAACAGAAAAATCAGAAAAGGATACGGTCACATCTAGGACATTTAGTGTCTCGGCAAGACAAGGGTCCTGGGTTCGTGTCCTAGATGTGACCATATCCTTTTCTGATTTTTCTGTTTCAGATTTTCGTTTAGAAATCGCTAATATTGTCTTCAATAATTAATAAAGTTAGTCAGAAAACAATCGAAACCATAATAGAGAAAATATTGGTAAAATTAAAAACCAAATAAAATATTTTTATGATACAGATTTTTTTAAATAGTTTTTCAACCAAACTATGCAATACTTTCATCAGCCTGGAGTACCCCAGGGGTGTGATCTGGGCCCGCTACTCTTCATCATAAACGATGTCGCTAAAATAATCGACACATTTGGCCTTCTATCCCACTGACATACTGATGATCAGGAAGTTCACTTTTACTGCTTACCTTGGAAGTCACCTTGAAGTGTTTTCCCACAAAAGCGGCGACATTTCTCAATTTTTGTTTATTTATTAGCTAAATAAACTGCCTCAGCAAAGATGATTATGAAAATGACTTAAAAAGCGAAAAAATATAACTTTTAACAATACGCCTTAAGTTACCAGATCTAAAAAGCATTACTCGTATTATTTGGTTAAAAATGAATACTGAAAACACTTTCCAGGAAGCATTTATGGGGAAACGGTGCGAAGAAAGACCAATTCCCGAGGGTACTGAGACGCCTGATCGACCCTGTGAGATCCATTCAGGAATAATGAAAGAATAAAAATAGGGAAGATAAATGATAAAGCGAAGAAGATAACATTGGCTTTTAATGTAATTACAAAAAAGGTAATATTGTAAAAGTAGATTTTCCTTTTAATATAGTCAACGCACCTGAAGTTGAGTCGGGAAGTTGTTGGTTCGATTCTCACTACAGCGCAAAACATATTTTGATGTTTGGGTACAAAAATGTTATTCGCTAAGTTTATTGAGCTATTATAAAATGGTTTGTAAGTGGTTTTAAAAAAAACTTAACATATTTATTTTAAAATACCATACAGATAAAAAATATATTCTAAAGTGATATTTTTTATAAGAAGTTTTAATTAACATTTTTAATAAAAGCTTTCAAGCGATTTAAAATATATGCATCAATAATCTGCCCAGTAAGGGAAGTGAAATGATAAATTTATTGATTTTCGGGAATATGTAAGTTCTGGCACAGTGAAATTTGCGTAGATTTTTCAAAATAAGAAAACATAAAAACATTTAAAATTAAACTACGAAAATATGTGATTGATTCATTTTAAATGTGTTACTATAATTATATGTATATGTATATAAGGATTGTATTACGATATAGATAACTATGTACCTACTTAGAACACCGCAATAAACAATAAACAATAAAATTTATACATGTCGAGACAAATATTATCGAAACGTAAAATCGTTTCCATCATGAGCTATGTAGCTTTGAGAAATCAAAATCAATTGATATATTTTTTTCCATCATTACTTCTAGACTAACTACATAGGGACTGTAAAACTTTTAGTAAGGTATGAGAAAGCAGAACTATCATAAAACAAAATTTATAAAATCGGTTTCGAAATTATTTTTCACTAAACACCGCCGTACAGATAAATCAAATATTTAAAATATTTTTAAATAAAAAATAACGGAAGTGGTGTAAAAAATTGAAGTATTAGTACCTTTTTTATCTGTTTTACTCAAAATTAAGGTTATATTTTCCCCCGTAAAAAATATGGCCTCGAAGTGATTACGTACATACCTCAGCAATAGAGACATAAAACAATATAATATTTTTTATAACCCATTAATTCAACAAAATAAATTATTTTTACTGCCGAAAGAACAGCTTTGTCCCTCATTTTATGACCGGGTAAAAAAGTAAAGAGTCATTTTCATTGATACAAAATAAGTCAGATTGGTATCGCACATTTTCTAAAATATTTTTTTTCCATTTGGAAGTACCATTTTTCTAATAATAAGAATATAAATTACTAATCTTCGCTTAATACCTTAAGATTATAATGAATAACAAGTTTTTAATAAGTATAATATAAGTATAATTCTTATACACATAAGGAAAAATGATTTAACACTCAAAACTCAACACAATATTTGCACCCGCTACTCATCACACCAAAAATGTAAAATTCCTCCAACAAAAACAGCCTTCGCCCAGCGACAGTTCTCTTATATAGCGCCTAAAATGTTCAACTTACTGAGTATTGATATTAAGACATCGAAAACTGATGATCTTTATGCCATTAGTGTACAGAACTGGTTATTTGCTCAGAGAAGGAAATATTATAAAGAATGCCTTACAACTTAAAACTGTTCTTATTTTTTCATATTTCTCGAGTAAAAATTTTATCTCCAAATTAACTTTCAACAAAAAACTTTATATTACGCTGATGCGATTATTCTTATTTTTATTTCTATTATCCCTAGCATTATCTGTGTATACTACCTTATTTTTATTTTTATCTTTATGTTTACAAGATTCACCTACTCCAATTCCTTTCCTGTATGTGAACATGTACATAATATTATATATATATATATTTTTAATTTTTTTATTTATTTAATGAATTTTATGAATTACAATTTTAGTGTACTTAATAACTCCCACACTAGGCTTATGCCCGTGTTGTGGTAGTCATAATTCTATAAATTAGAATAAAACCAAATGTTGTAGTAATAAAAAATAAAACATAATATAGAAGGAAAAAAAATAAACATATTTAACGAAAATATAAAACAAAATATATGTTTTTAAACATGCAAACATACATACATACACATATATAGATGCTCAGATATATATACATATACATAAATACATAGACATACATACATGCATACATAAATACATCCATATACAAAAAAAATATGTGTATAAAAAAAATATATATTCAGAATTGGTTATTTATGAAGAGAAAGAACTATTTTAAAGAATACCTGACATAATTTAATTAAGTTCATTGCTTTATTATTCTTTTTTTTTTCATTTCAATTTTGTTTAAAATTTCTTTTTAAAATAATTAATTAATCTATCTTTGTTTTCATCTCTTTCTTATTTTCAGTTAAACCTATTTAACCTATACCTATTTTACAACTGAATGAATCATGTATTACATTTATATAATTATACACAAATTTCGACTACCATAATACGGACATGTGTTTAGTGTGGTAGTCAAAAAGCATGTAAAAAACCTGTATCCAAATATAGTTTATGAAAAAGAAAAAAACAAAAATAATGTCGTTTAATTACAAGTAAAATTTAGATTCACAGTTGCAAAGTTAATTGTAAGAAACTTCAATTATTTATACGATTCGTGTTGATTACAAGATATTTTATTTACGTAAAGATTTACAAAGTTGTCCGTTCTAGTTGAGTATCTAAGTTATTTTCAGCGCCCTTGAGGTGACTTTGCACAAAAACGGCGCTATATAAATCTTCCAAATATTATCATTATTCCTTCGAAACAGTTGTAATATATAAAAACAGTTACAATATATAAACAATTATATATAGTTATAAGTGTTTTATTATCTTTTTTTGTAACAAATGGATATAATGATATCCTCACTGGGCACGATCGGCCAAGGTTCGGGTCTCTCAAAAGAAACCATTGGGAACCTGGCGTGCGCACGCATCACTTGCTGTACAAGCAGTGCCACCTATGATGTATTGCTAAAACTATCTTTACAATATTACCGACACTACAATAAGGTATTGAGTGAATATAAATAATTAGTAATCAAAACACGAAAATCGCTAGAAAATATATTTATTTAAAATGGGATTAACTCATTGAAACAACATTGTAATATTTAATTATAAAAATGTGAAACCGGAGAAAACAGAAGAAAATATGAAATAAAACACAGAAAAAAAATAAAAGTTACGGTTGCGATTATGTTACTGATATCTGATAAACAGGAATTTCCCCACCTTCAGACGATAACGGGAGCAGTTCGAACTCCTGTGCGGTATTCGCATGGAACCAAAAAAATAAAAGACTAAAACAATAAAAAAAGTACATACTTCCAGTTCGAAAGAATGACAAAACACAAAAACATAGAAATCTTCGTCCTTCTTTATTACCACTCCCTAACTTTAAATAGCACCAATCTCAAACTTTTCCTCAGCCCTCTGTTTTTCTGATTTTTCTTCCAAAACTTAATCCATCAAATCTCTGCTTTTGATTAGTGCATTTTAAAAATGGAACACATTCAAATCTGACGGGAATTTCGCAAGAGAGAACCCCAAAATCCTTGCATATTACAGCGTTACACGCAGGAAAATGTAGCAAAAACATTTTAATAAATTACACATAAAGTGCCTTGCAATGTTACAGGAAGCATATTTACAAAGCTCATACAATTTTCGTCCATGGTGATGACTGTAATGTAATAGCTTCTGTTAGTGCACAGTCAAGTACACAGCCACAATAATTTTACTCGTATTGACGACTATTATATTAGAATATCTTTTATTTATGCGAAATCATGTACACATTCTAGACCATTTCAATTGTATTGATAAGTATATAGATATAAGTAATAGATTAGATTTTGTTTGCAAACCAACCTAATATATTTATAGACTGCATGAGACTTTTAATAATTAAGTCAACAGACTAAAATGGTATACGCTTTGTGAATGATTTTGAACTAACAATAGCTACCCTATTACCACAGTCGTCACCGCGACTGAAATAGTATAGGTTTTTTAAACACCGTTTCAGGAATATTGATATGATAAAGGCATTTATATTACAATGAAATTATATCTGATATTAATTATTTTTATAATCATAATTTTGTTAACATTAATTTATTAAATGTACTTGCTGAGTAAATAAGCCAACCTCAATAAATGATCAAAAATGATTCCTACGAAGCATTAGATATTTGGTAATGAAAATCTAAAAGTGCACATAAATCCCATTATACATCATACAAATTAAAAAGGGTAGAGGTAAATAGAATCATATAAATAAGTCGTCTCAATGTGTCGTAACAAACAGTTTGATAACATCCTTGAACGCCGAAACAAATGTCACAATAATTAAAACTGAAAACTTGCAGAACTTAAGAATGGGGTTACTTTATAATCAATACATTATGAATATTTATTATATTCATTGAAATTATTGACAGATTTAAATATTTTGATTCTATATTTTTGTGTAAAAATGTGTATTATACATTACTTTCATTTCCCCGCCATTAGATCAAAGTTTCATAGTATATATTATTATGACGATTATACAAGGGTTTTAGGCTAAAATTCTGTTATAAATAGATTAAAAACCACTGGCAACTCTTGTGCTACGTCAGCTGATGTTTTTAATATGCCTCTATTAAAGTATAAATCTGAACTAAGTAAACATTTTAGCTGCTTATTTTAACGAGGTCACTGCATAACACTTTTTTTTGCTTTCGTTTCTTCTTCATTTTGTTCATAACTTTGTAGTAAGGTATAATCTTTTTTTGTTTGTATTCTATTTCTTCTTTCTTCCTTCCACTTTTCTTTCTTCTTTCTTCTTACGATTTTCGTTTGTATTCCATTTCTTCTTTCTTCCTTCTACTTTTCTTTCTTCTTTCTTCTTTTTTCTTTCTTCTTTCTTATTTCTTCTTTTTTCTTTCTTCTTTCTTCTTTCTTCTTTCTTCTTTCTTCTTTCTTCTTTCTTCTTTCTTCTTTCTTCTTTCTTCTTTCTTCTTTCTTCTTTCTTCTTTCTTCTTTCTTCTTTCTTCTTTCTTCTTTCTTCTTTCTTCTTTCTTCTTTCTTCTTTCTTCTTTCTTCTTTCTTCTTTCTTCTTTCTTCTTTCTTCTTTCTTCTTTCTTCTTTCTTCTTTCTTCTTTCTTCTTTCTTCTTTCTTCTTTCTTCTTTCTTCTTTCTTCTTTCTTCTTTCTTCTTTCTTCTTTCTTCTTTCTTCTTTCTTCTTTCTTCTTTCTTCTTTCTTCTTTCTTCTTTCTTCTTTCTTCTTTCTTCTTTCTTCTTTCTTCTTTCTTCTTTCTCCTTTTTTCTTTCTTCTTTCTTCTTTCTTCTTTCTTCTTTCTTCTTTCTTCTTTCTTCTTTCTTCTTTCTTCTTTCTTCTTTCTTGACTGTCAATAACTACCGTGTATGTAAATGGCACTTGTGCCATTAATTCTAAATGAATAATTAAATTTAAAAAAAAATTGTTTACAAAAAGTGTTTTGAATAAAAAAGTAAAGTAGGTACGTTATTCTCCGAAGAGCAAACATGTGTAATATATTTTTAGAAAAAATGTGAATATATTTGAAGAGGAAAAAAAATCCGCATAAGAATTATTTATAATTGGTAAAAATTATTTCTTCCTTAACATTGGAACGAGTTTTGGCGTATTATGCTAAGTTTGCAAATAATGTCACATTTATACAACCTAAAATGTAAGGTAAACATTTGATTGGATTCATTGGATTTAAGCCGCAGTAAGCAGTTCAAAGGTTTCAATATTAATGTTAAGGAATGATTTTATTTAAATAGTATGGTCCCCTATATGTATCCCCTCGAGTGCGAGCGCTTGAGGGGATATTATATTAATTTAGTGATCTCAATTCACTTGTAATTTATATAAAACTAGTGGAATCCGCTTTGCTATTACTAATGTCTTTCTTAATGATATATATTCATATAAAAGTGTAAAAATTGATGACATCCAGAATTTTTATATCAACGGCACGATATTGTTTTGGTTTTAAACCACTTCCCGAAGAAAAAGAAAGGAAGTATTTTAATATTTGATACAGTTATATAATAGTCCTGCCAACGAGAGACAATCTGCGGAAAACATAAAAATATAGACAAAACTTTCACGTAATGTAGTATTTTCCGATTCATGCATAATATAAATAAGGATATTTTCGTTGCAAAAATATTCAAAAAAATGTTTTAATGGTCGTACTTCATGTTTCGTTGTTAGGACTATAGTATAGTCCGTTCTCCAGAACCCCATTACGATGCCCGTTTTTATGACACCAGTCGTTTGTTTGTTACTAGCCAATTCATTTTGAGCAGACTATAAAAAGTGATCGCTATTAAGGGCTAACGCTTTAACGGTGGAACTTTATTTATTAGATTATTTCAACGCACATTAAATTTACCATAAAAAGAAGAAAACAATGCAAACAATTAATCCTGCCAAAATTAAAAACACTTAAAATACGAAACATAATTTTTCAATTTACACAATAATACAAAAATGTTTATGTCTGATTTATTGATATCCTGTTAAAATATTGACAGTAATTCGTTTGCTGATAAAATATGAGTCCATTCAGAATATATCGGAACACATGTTCATGCTCATGCTTTTAACAGTAATACGAATAATTTTTAATAAATTAAAAATATTTTATATCAGTAAGTTATCTCCTACACGGAATAAGAGACTGGGAGATAGCGAGAGATACTTTTAGTATCGCCCTGGCAAGAGACCATCACGATTAATGGGGATTGAAATGGTTTAGTGATACCGCATCAAATTCAAATACTTAGTAGGGTTTTAAAGTTGAGAAAACTATCAGCAGACTAATAGAAGAACCTTTTTGAATCCGTGGATGGGTGAAAATTTTCTTTTTATGTTTTTTTACGAAATAATTAGGGTCCGGTCTGGCTCAATCAATCAATTTATCAAAAAAATATTGTTTTCTCTAAGCACTTTTATTTTGGACGAAGGTAGATTGATACACTGACAGTTTTGTTTTGCAGATCGATATAATTATTAACACAACCGAGTACGTACCCACTTTTGAAAGTATTGTGAATTATCAAGACACAGAAACTGGATTTTTTAAATTTTATTGGAATAATTTTTCTTTTAATAACTTTTGAAGATTTTATTCATCAATGTAATATATAATTGTTTGTCGATCTCATATTTCAAATTCAGAATTGACAATATTATGTTCAACTATTTTTTGCCCATTTTTTACGCAGCTATTTTTTTAATGATTATAAAGTTCTAAATAATTAATTAAGGTCCCATGGCTTAGTGGTTAGAGATGTTGTCCCGGTAAGACAAAGATCCTGGATTAAATCCCAGTTGAGACCGTTACCCTATGATTTTTGTTATTCTTGTTCTTGTTCTGTTTCATGTTTCGTTTAGATGTATTAGTATTATTTTCTCCTTCTTAAACAAATTTTAATTTTCTTTATTATTCATTTAAAAATATTTCTTATTTACGTAGTTTGAATATAAATAGTCCTCCACGCTAAGAATTAATCTGTCTTGTAAATGACATTTTTCAAAGGTGATTTGTAATGGAATTTCAAAATAAAGTTAAAATACCCATGGCTCATATCAACAGCTCGGATGTGGAACAATTTCCGGCCTCTGTGTTTCCTCCCTCTTACAAGATGGGTCTCTTCAAGAGACATATTCACTATTTCCCCTCCTCGAAAATTCCCTACACATCATCTCCTAAGACGACATAGGCCCGAGGAAATTATTTTAGACAGGGCCTGCTGTATGAAGTTAATGTAACAAAATGATAATAATATAATGCAAGTATTGACAGATATGTAAACTGATTTCTGTTTTAGAGTAGAGATCTACAACCCTATACCTAACTGTACTAGGGTCGGCATCGCATAACGCTAACCGAGTTACCGGACCCTCGACAGCTCGGAAGTGAGTAGCGGGGCACACTGCATGAAATTAAGCCCCCGTCCCCGGTGAATGCAGTAAATAAGACCACACAATACTTCATCATGCTACCAGAACCAGCTACCAGCCCCTGCAGCCGCCGGAGATGCACTTGTGTGCAGTCGGCGGGAGACGGCGCACGGTGCACTGTGCACTATGCACTATGCACTACGTCTCACCTCTGTGATATACCGGGAAGAGGTCAACCGGAAAGGTGGACTCGAGTAGTTCGATCATAGATATACACTATTTAGTTCTGCACAGAAATAATACCCAAAGTAGTTTGATATTATAAATGAAGTAGTGCAGATCTCATTGAATTTGATAAATAAATATGTATATATTATAATATACTCGTATATAGGCTTTTATACGTATATATTGCTAAATAATTATAAGCTATAATTAGTCGCCTTTAATAATTACTTGTTATCCTTTTTGCTATGAATAAAACCTTGTCTTATAAACATTAGTTTATCATTAAAAAATAATAATATTTGACAAGTCAAAAATATTTCACCAATAAATGAAGATATCCTATGTCTCGACGCCATCTAGTGAGAAATTTAGCACTAACAAAGCCTTTCCTACAAAAATAAAGTTGGTTGCTTACAGGAGGAAAAGATATAAGAAGCAGTAATTGTTGATTGAGGTACTAGTACATATTGAAATAAGCCGACATAGCTCAGTGGATACAGAACAACTGACCGGACATCAGAAGGCACGGGTTCAATTTCCGTTGGCGGCATTTATTTTTACTCGTGAGATATTTTCAATTTGTATTAATATTTCGGGCCACTAATTATTGCTTATTATTATTTGTTATCCTTTATGCTATGCATAAAACCTTGTCATTTAAACATGAGTTTATCATAAAAAAATAAGTATATATTGTGATAGCCAACTTGTTCAGGAGTACAATAATAAGTGCATAGAATATAACATAATAAACCAAGTATAAACGATACAAGCAGATAAAAGCACATACGGAGAAAAATGATTTTTGCTAATTTATTAATAATCTCCTCAAATTATCGGTTCAAAACGGGATTGCAGGCCGTTTCCTGATAAACCTTAGTAAATTCCCAATAAATCGGAACACGTGTTAATGTACCTGTATTTGCCTTGATAATATACAATGGCGAGATGTGAAAATATTTGTATTTTTATGAACACGTGTTCCGACATCTTGATAATACATTCGTATTTTAATAAAAGTTTATTTTAGAAAACCTATCAATTCATTCGTTAATGGCCTGTAATCCCTTTTTTTTAATAAATCAGCAATCCACATCAAATTCGAATTTGATTTTGTGGTAAGTACACTTTTTAGATTTTTCCTTTCGTTTAAGATTAAATCGAGTCTGAAGTTGGACTTTTAATGGTCAAATTTAAACACTTTTTCAATGCGTCCAAAGTTTTTTTTAGATTTTCGTAGATAGAAAAATATTTTTTTTTGGTTCTTGCTGAACGTTATTTAAGTATGGGTAATGTCAGTTTTGGTTTGTGATATGTGATTAATAACTACTTTACTGGCTTCGCAAAAAATGTTAATACATCGAACAAAAATTACAGGTGTTCTTGAAACTAAGAAAATCATTTTAACTTTAGAATCTCTCCTTGCACAAGTTTCCTTCAAAGTGTCCACTTTCAGCAGAGCGCACCGTAAAATGTTTAATCTGAAGGCATAAGTAGCTGATGCCGTCATAAACTAGTCGTGGATGGGCACTATGGGCATGCAGAGAGGGACGAGCGACTACAAATTTACGACCACGTGATGCGGCGTCGCAAATAACGTAGATGGGAGAAATTTTACTCGCAATGAAGTTTGTTAAATTACGAATTTTATAATAAATTATTACATAATAAATTATGCATAGCACAAAGGATAATAAATTATTGAAAGCAATAACTAGTCGACTGCAATATCTTTATTTATTGTTTTCAAGTTTAATTTGTAGAACTCCATTTTAATTTTAACTTTTTATATATTCAATAATATTGTTATCGGGTTTATAAAAAACAGTTTATTTTTAAATAAGTTCTGCTGTGTAATTATTACGCGTGACAGCTGTTTCGCCCTCTGAAGGCAGTTTGATAATGCCTTCAGAGGGCGAAACAGCTGTCACGAGTAATAATTACACAACAGAAGTTGTTTAAAAATAATCTGTTTTTATAAACCCAATAACGATATTATTGAATATATAAAAAAAGATTGCAATATCAATACAAATTGAAAATATCAGAAGGCGTGGGTTCAGTTCCCGTGTTGATTGAAGTACTAGTACATATTAAATTATTTGGCGTGTTGGAAATAAGCCGACGTGGCTCAGTGGTCCAGAGCGTCTGACCGGATATCTGGTTCAATTCCCGTCGGCGGAATTTATTTTTTAAGGTTCATTATTGTTCATTCGTTAAGGTTCATCCATGCATTCGTTAAGGTTCATTATGGTTCATTCGTTAAGGTTCATCCATGCATTCGTTAAGGTTCATTATGGTTCATATCGTTAAGGTTCATTCACTTTATACATTCCAGTTGAATCGAAAAATTCTACTTTATCACGATCTTATACCTAAGGCCCAGTATATCAGATGATTTTAAGCTCGGCTTGGTTGGAATGTCAAGCTTAGCGCGGTTTGGAACATAATCCGTTTTTAGGTCGTAAACCTAGATATGAGTAATATTACACGTATTGTCTATGATTTTAACAGAGGTATGTGATTATTTTTTAAATTTTCTATGTAAACACTGTTCAACGCATTCAGTATTCAGCTTGTATATGTGTGAGAAATGATGTCACTAACGAACTTGCATTATATGGAATCCAATATAATGACGCCTGCAGAATCATATTTCAATACGGAAGACACAGCAGTGCATCGACAATGTTCACAGAATTAAGATTAAATAGATTTGCCGGCCTGATGAGACACCGGGTCACTGGAGCCAGAATGCGGCTAATGGCCTCCGCCAACACGTTGGTGACCGCAGCCTACCAGCACCAAGCGCCACTCCTGAGTGAGCGCTGGGCCCAAGCTCACTCAAGATACACAAGGAAATCGACAATTTACATTTAATCAGTTTGTACACAATTATTATTTGGTAAAATAAAACCAATTATGGATTTCCTCCTTGTGACTAACTGAGACAGCATAATAAGGAATAAGTTACTTAAATTTGTGAGAAAGGAATATGAATTAAAAAAAAAAATACAAAACAAAAGATTATATAAAACGAAAAATTTACAAAATAATACATTTATAGCATGGAGAGAGGTTGTAGATATAAATCAAATCATAATAGAGATATAAACAATAAAGACATAAACATTATTCACAAACCATTAGAGAAATATTCTTTTATGGACCTCTTGTAAGTTCGCAACTGAAAATATCAACCTTGGATAATACGCTATTGTAATTATTGCATAGTCTGTTCAGGCAAGAATTATGCTTAGAGTTCGTTTTGCTTTGATCAACCCTGAACAGGACACAAGAGCGCGTTGAGCGCGCAGGTACATTGACATTTAGACATTTAGCAACTCTGGGTATTGAATATTATTGTTAACTACTTTATACATATCTATGGTACAATCAATGTGTATATCTATATGGGACGTGTGAGATTGCACTTGCACATCCTGAAATAAATATTACTATTATTATTTCAAATCACTGTTTACGCGAGTGGTTTATCTATGCTCTCTACTGTCATCAGGAGATCTAAAGCTTTCATAGTGTCAAATTTTTTAAGCGAGTTTAATTTGCGAGTTGATTGTTTGATAAAGTTCCTCACTTCGATCAGCATGGCGCTATATGCGAGGGTAATAATTTTAAAAAGTATTTATTTTGATGGAGTCAATGGAATAATCATAAAACTATGACGAACAAATCCAAATGTAATATACGAAAGACGAATACCTTTCCATACTATTTGTCTATTTAAGATTGATTATTAATTAATAACGTCAATATCCCTCATCGCTCGATAGTGTGAATATAATAGTCTACACTGATAAAATCTGGCCATTACATGATTTTCGGTGAGACAGAAGTACATAATTACTCATGTAAACGTCATATTTGACATTTGTTACTGGGCCAATGCAGCCCGAATAAATTTAAGCGAGAAATTTCGCACGTAGCGAGTATATGGACCGACTGATTTACCGGGCCTAAATAATGAATTGATTGACTTTGATCTAGTAGGCTGCATCTTCGATTACAGCCGCAGCACAAAACTATAATGATCAAAGCATGATGGTCCAAATACTATAAGGTAGGCGACATATTACGTTATATGCATCATGGTCTATTTCAGCATATCGCTCGCCATACACTACCTATGCGAATATATTTATTTATATATAATTCGTACATTTATTAATAACAATTACAGGTAATATAGCCTAAGACGTTATAATTGTACAATTTATGCAGTGTATCTGCAATGCCAAAAATCTCGCAAATGCGCTATATGACACAAAAAATAAATCCAATTTTTTATCTACCGCATTCAAAAAGCACGTAGCTCTCCCCACAGGTGAGTTCATAAATAAATTAGTGCGGCTTGCTTTACTATATAGAAGATTGTGATGACGTCCTTGAGAGTGAGACTCTGGTACAAAAAAATTTAATTGGGCCAGTATCTCATTATTAGATAAGTGACCGTTTATTTGTTGAAAAAAATATTTAAGCAAAGCAATACCTCTACGTGTCTCTAGGGAGTGGTATTTGGTCATGCCTAATATATAAATCGATGGGTAAAGCCAAGGGTAACGTCCATAGAGCCGCGAGAATAAAAACCTTAAAAAATTTTTATGGACTCTTTCAATGCGTAAAGTGTTTGTTAATTCATGTGGATCCCAGATGATCGAGTTTGATTCAAGTACACTTAGGACTAGTGTGTTATATAATAACGTCAGTGTTTTTGTGTTACGAAACGGATATGAGTTCCTAATAACGAAGCCGAGAAGCCTGTATGCTCTGCTTATTAAATCATCGATGTGTTGGTGAAAAGTTAGTTTGCTGTCGTAAATAACTCCTAGATCTTTGATCGAGCGATACGCTGAAATAGTCGAAACCACGAAAATACAGAGCGCTTACAGCGAGGTCTGTCACAAGCTTATTGGTTCAATCTCGAAATTCTTATAAGATAGTATTTTGGGGATCATGTAAGTTCAATTTAAATCCACTAAATACTTCTCACTTATTAAATCTTAAGATTATGTACAAAAAAAATTCGTTGTCCATCTAATCTAATTTATAAGGAAAGTAATTGTACGTGTATAAAACAGCTATATATAAATCAAATTTGCTCTACATTGAACTCTGTGGCGTTACAAATTGAAACATTTTTTGGCCAAAGCAAACTATTTAATATCAGGCAATTTTTTAATATTCTTCCAGATTATATTAAGTCTTCCAATTCCTTGGTTGGATTTAAAAAAGATTATTAAGATGTTTGTGTTGACAAAGGATTGCTAAAATATTTTATATCCTTATCCTTCCTTGATATATAAGTTCCGTTTGCTAAAAGTAGAGTGTCACTGTGGTTGTTTTTACAGTTGCTTGTTTCTTCTTGGAATAATGATTTATTTATGGTTCAAATATTATTACAATGAACTCTAAACAAACATAGTAAATCAGTAGGAATTGAGACCAAAATTTCATTAATATTTTCAACTCCAAATAATGTTAGGAATCACTGGTTTAATTAAGTCAAGTACGTCACATAACACCCTGTAAATTTTTAAAAATTACTTTATCAATTTTTTTGTGATTTACCGAAAATCACAAATTAGTCAATTTCAGAAACTTTTTTGAAATTGTTTTTTTTGTTCGCCATACAAATATTTTCAATTTTGAAAACAAACAATTCAAATTTATTTATTATTAATTCGTGTTCTCAATAATAAGGTTGTAAACCAATACATATTACGGAGAAGATTACAAATTTGAAGTAGATTTAAGTATAAAAGGTCATGGGGTAGTTTTACAACTTTGTGACATATTGCAAAAGATAGTAGCTGAACGATTTGTAAAATGTTAAAAATGTCAGTATTCAATGCAGAATCGTTAAGTAGTTGAGTCGCTCTGTTGATTGGCGCGTTCTGATAGGCAAAAGTCCTCGCTTTTCGTATAAAAAAGTGCATCTTATCTCCCACGAGTATACTTATTAGGCACATATATAAGTTAACCTCTTTCAAAAAAAGCAAATCAAGTATAGTTCCAGAGATTAATGAGTTGGAATTATTGTTTGCCTAAAAATATTTTTTTCGTGCTTCCGAGCATTTCTGTTAAGAATAACGATGTATACAGTAATGGATAGTACTGTATATATTTTTTCTTATAAAGGTAACGCATTAACCTCTTTTGTACTGTTTCTATTTCTAGAAAATGGTTTTGTTCAGAAGGGGCCCAAATAATGGAGCCATATTACAGGATACTGCGAACAAGGGCTACACATGTTCTCCGTATTGCCACACGGTTCTGCTGATTTATTTAAATTCTGTTTAAAACGTGATGGCACGCCGTTTCCCAAAAAATATAAGTAAATTCAGAATATATCGGAAAACGTGTTCTTCCAGTAAATGTATCGACGAAATGCGAAAATATTTATACATTATAATTTTTATGAACACGTGTTCCGACATCCTCGTAACACGTTCGTGTTTCACTGATAGTTTTTTTAGGAAATCTGTCAATTCATTTGTTACAGGCCTGCAGTTCCGTTTTTAACAGGAGTACGAATAATTTGATCACATTTCCAATAAATTAGCAATATTTTACATCGGTAAGTTTTCTCCGTGCATTCCGTTAATAAATATGAATTCCTTCAGCAATTGAGTTGTAGGAATCTATTACTTAGGTTTCATATGTACGCAGATGTAGCGTATCTGTTTAACTGCACAGAAGCTAGGTACAAAAAAGCTATACTATCATATATTCTAAATCATTTATAATTTAACCTAAATTTACTCATACTTGTTTGTACAATTTTATATGTTCTTGTATCTCCTTCTAGAGCTTGTATTAACTTTATACTTTCTGTCATCATTTTATGATCAAATACCACAGTTAATTGTTATTTTTGTTTAAATTATTACAAATGTTTGATTATGGTTGTTTTTAAGACTTGCAATTATTGTGTATGGTATATTTATACCGTTGATATTAAAAATAAAATTATAATGTCATATATCAGGGGTTAAACTGCTAGAATCGCTATATAGACTATGACATTATTACATTACCAACTTCTATATTAGGTCTGTTTCTGTACATAAACATAACATGTCAGTCGTTGAAGTGTTCATCTTCTCGATAACTATCATTATCACACTGTTATTGTTGAATGTTTAGAAGATAAAGCTTTTCCAAACAAACAAAGGAAAATCCTAAGTCCCAAAGAAGAATAAGACGTAAGAAGAGAGGGAAATATTTAATTCATTTAAAGAAGAATTACTTCTCGCTTAAGAGAAAGTGCTCCTCTTATTGCGCGGGAAAGTACGAAAACGCGTTTTACGAGTCGTAAAAATGGCTATGAAAAAAAATTCAACTCACGATAGTAAAATTTCACTGTGTTCTTATATGGCCACTTGCAAGGGAAGAGTGCGGCTGGGTGGCACGGGAGCGCCGGAAAACACTACGGTAGCTGAAGACCACCCTAATGCCTGGAATAGGGGAGGCAAACTGGCAGTTCGAGAGCGAAACTGGAAGTGTAAACGCACACCTAAATTAAAAAAAAAGTAAACCTTATTTAACATATCCTTGCGAGTGAGAATTTTTATCATTTATCTACGGAAATTCATTATTATGAAACTAAACGTGATTTCAAGTAATAGTTCACAATTAAATGGCTACTTCAAAGCTTTGTTTGACTGAGGATTGAAACTTCCCCCTCAGAGACGAAGTCAACCGCGATAACAACTGAGCCAAATTCCAATTGAGTAGGACGTAGGTACACTTATTTAGTATGTTTTCTGCTATAATGTCATCCAGTTTCAGAGAAATATGTATATGTCCACGTGTTTATGCGTGAGTGCTAACAAAAGTTGATACAACGAGTCTATGAACACGATGGGAAGTTGGAAAGTGGGCTAATATCCACTTCCAAGGTTCAAGATTTGAACATTCATTCAAGAAAACAAAAGTGAAATTCAAATGGAGATATTTTTTTTAGCAAAACCCTTCAAGTTACATTTTTAGGAATGTTACTTTTCATATATTTCATATTCAATGTTAATAATATGTACAACATGGTGAAGTATTTTTGTACTTCATGATTAAGTGATTTAAAAAAAAAAAAAACAAAATTATTGGTAATTATTTTTTTAGGTCGTTTTGTGAAAACTGTTGATGAAATTACTCAATCATCAAATATCTCATAATTATCGACAGAATTGCAATATTTTACTTCAACATTTAGAAAAAACAAATAACCACTTTTATATAATACTTAATTTTTTTATATTAGATTTACAAATTTGAGTGTCGCTTTTTTTGTTTCTTGTCGTTTTTTTGTTTACAGGGTGTCCGGGGGTAAAGTACGCTAACTTCGGGAGGAGATTTTTCACGATAGTAGAAGTAAAAGAGAACAATAACTTTGTTCGAAAACCCATTGTTTATTTTTTTACAGATTTTTTTTATAGAAGAATATTTATTCTTCAACTAAAACAATTCAAATTTTTTTACCTAAAATTAACTTTAAAAACGTTACATTTCGAAAAAAAATTATTTAATTTTTTACTTCAACTATCGAAGTTAGCGCCCGTTACCATAAGACATCCTGTATAACCAGCCAGAACAGTCCAGCAACCAAAAAACTCTACAACCGTTTTCGATCTCTATACTCTTTCATTTTAATTTCTATTTCTACAATTTTTAAAATTTATTTTCTTAGGTATATAAATTATAATATCGATTTTAAAAATATTTTTTTTTTCATTTTGTAAATAGATTTGCGAAAACGACGTCCACAAACAAAACATAACTATCCAGAATCAATAACAACTCTCCAAACGTTGTCAATCTCTGCCTCAGTACTTACCTTAAGGTCGTACATTAAAATTTCTATTCCGACAAAATGGTGTTAAAGTTGCCATATGGCGCCACTAACGGTGAAATATATGACGTTTGTGTGTTACGCGAAAACTTTTTTACACGTTTTTTTGTTTGTTTGTTACTCAGTTTTATTGCCGTTGCCACCGAAGCGGAGAGCTCTAGCCCCGGTCCGTTTCAAAATTCCCGGCAATAATTCTGCCGCCATTTTTATCAAATTGAAACTTACAACAAGTGTACTTTCTGGAATTTTCCAAAATGGCGCCGTTCTGGAAATAAATACGCATTTAACTGGCAACTTTTGTCCCAAAAGTTGAAAGCGACAAAATTAATTCAACAACAAAGGCTTACGGAAGACACTTTGGTGCCGAGACCACCGATCACAAAATCAATAGAAGTGGAAGAAAACTTATGCCATTTATTTTTGCAACTGATTTTGACCCAAGAGATAATTTTTTGAGAATTTGTAAACTCGCCATGCTAAGGATTCTCAATGTAAGGCAAACAGGGTCTTTAGCACAGTGAAATCGATAACTCTACAATATCGGATTGATTTGAATTTCCCGAGCACAGTCGCCTTGTCGTTTCCCAGACTGATGTTGATAACGCAAGAAATTAGAGTTCGATATACGCTGATAACACTGGTGTTTTTCTCCATGAATTGGCATTCCTAAAGGTCAGAAAGCTACGTAAAACGTAAAAAAATAGTAACAGAAATATAAAAAATTATTTTAGGCTTCCCATTGACGGCGAATGATTCTAATGTTGAATTAAGTTTCATTAACATTTATGTTGACCATCTCCGGTGCTTTACGGCGGAATATTACATCTTACAACGCCTTTAACCACTCGGCGATTGAGAACTAATTATTTTATGACATTTTTGTCGATCTCATATTTCAAATACAGAATTAAAAATATTATCTTAAATCTGGTACCTTTTTTAGAAAGATTACAAAGTTCTTAAGAATTAATTTTTAACCTAGACAGTGTCTCGGATAAACATTTCATAAAATAATTGATTTTAATATGAAAGTGGTTATTTGTTTTTCAAAATGTTGAGGTAAAGTCTGTCTATAATTATGAGATATTTGATGATTGAGTAATTTCATCTCTAGTTTTATGGAAACGATAAAAAAATATTGGCAATTTTGTTTTTTTTTTTTTAATGCCTTAATCACGAAATATACTTTACCATGTTGTACATATTACTAACATTTTATATGCAATCACTGAAAAGCAACATTCCTCGAAAATGTAGCTTGAAGGGTTTTACCAAAACACAGACGATAGATTTTGAAATAAATGTATTTGAATATACTCTCGTTTTTTTGTTTGAATGTGGGAATGAAGTTGAATCTTATAAATGCAAATTAACCCACTTTCTGACATCCCATCCAGCTGAACTCGGCAGATGTTGTCGATGACAATGCATTCAATGGTATTCTTGGTAGCAATCACGCATAAAAATGTGGACGTATACGCATTTTTCTGAAATTGGATGATTTTATAAAAGATAATATACTAAATAAATGTCAGTTCTACTCAATTGGAATTTGGCTCAGCTGTTAGCGTGGTTGACTCCAGTCTCTGGGGAGGAAAATTCAATCCTCAGTCAAACAAAACTTTGAAGTATCCATTTAACTATGCACTAGACGCGCTGCATGAAAAAATATCCCGATAATTTCGAGTGATTAGATGTGTTTTTCTGGTAAGTCAAAGATTCTGGGTTCGATTTTCGTATAAATACTGAGATCATTTATATAGCACCATTTCTCTGAAAAATCACATAAAACCTTTTGAATGCTAGACGCAATTGATTACTGTTTAAGATACTTATTCAATATTTGAAAATTTTTGAATTGATTGAATCTTAAATTGATTGAAATTGTAATGAAAATTTGTATTAAAATTGCACTTCTATTAATTTATTCAGTGGCCGGAACGTAATTCGGCCATACCAGCAATCTCAGATTGGCTAAGATAATAATATTAAAACCATCAGAAACTTTGCGAGAGTTTTTAATTTTTATAATTTGGATTATCTACGCAACGTTTCGCCATTTTTTCATGTTTAAATTGTTTTCTTTATAGGTCTCTTCAGGATAAAAGTTAGGTATTTTGCATTGTTCCACTATCTGTCTCAATGGATATTATCATGAGGAAGTATTCAAGTTAAACCTTTCGGGGTGTAAACTTTTAGTATTGTAAATTGTACGAATTGTAATAACTTCATCATTTGTAATTTTTTCTTCTTCAAGTGCTCTCTCCCATCATTTTGGTTATAATTCCTCAAAATTAGCTTAAAATTTAATATTAATTTTCGGCCATGTTTACAACAATAAATTAAAATAATCTTAGTTAACCTCTCGGGAATTTTTGTGCCTTTTAGTACACAGTACACAGATAGCAGTAGTAGAGTATTTTTATGCATTCTACGGCACAAATCAAGAAGGAAGAAAGTTGTTCGTTTTTCTTTTGAATTGATGTATGATTTCAGATATATGTACAAAAGACACTTCGAAATTATTGTAATATATAACAAAAAATCATTCTAAAATTATTGTATTTATACGAAACGGAAAAAAAGTGAAGCGAAAATAATATGTTTATAATATGTAATATATATATATTATTATATGTAATATTATTATATGTAATATATATTGAATATATATATTACATATAATAATATATATATTTATATATATATATATATATATATATATTAGATTAAAGTGGTATTTTATATTTTGCAATAAAAAATACAACCGATGAGGGCCAAATTAGCCTTTCCTGTATTCTTGTAAAGTCCTGTAAAAATTCCTGTATTATTTACATCAAAATTTTAATATTTTTAAATGCATAAATGTTCGTTGTGACATTAAAATTGAAAATATTCTTTATTTGCTTTCAAAAATTGTGTTTCAGATAATTTCAAAAACAGCGAATCTATTTAAAAAATATGTTCAACCTGGAATATTTCTAAATCAGTCAAAGTCTGACAGATTGTTTAGGACGGGTCGTTTAGCAAAAGTTGAACAGTTCTTCAAATTTCGAAGTTAATTTCCAATTTCTGTGAAAGATTTTTTCGAGTTCTGTTATTATTTCATTTCTGTCAAGCAACTAGCCTACAATGATATAATAACAGAACTAGAATAGGACTTTCACAGAAGCTAAAAATAAACGTTGAAATTTTCCGAAACAACCCGTCCTTAAAGATACTAGACGATGAAATCTCAAATACCCGAGTGGTTAAATACATAAATTATGTAAAAGTGATCTGTAAGAACGCCAAACATCATGTTATTTTTATCCATAGGTTAACGTGTTTAACCTACTGTTCACATGACATTAAGTTAGAAATACCAAAAACACCCCATCGTTGGGATCTGACTTCCTGAATTTATAAATCAATGCATTTATTTTCAGCTAGTTGCATGTCTTCTATCGTGAGCTACAGAAGTAATTTTAGTCAAGTCAATAAGGGAAACAGGTCCTGCTAAAAAATGACGCCTAATATAGCCAGCCTTTCGGTAGTAAAAAAAAAGATTTTTTCAACGGTGATATTTCCTTCTTTGAACACAAATTGTTACTGTATCGGCTTTCCGATAATTTATTTAACAAACCGAAAACTTTGGCGTTTCTGTAATTTAAAACTTTTTTTAGTTTCAAAGTATTTCGGAAAATACGTTTTTTTTTTTTTTATAGTGAATACCTCACAAGAGTCCCAACTGCTCCCGTCTGGAGCCAGTGAGACTATGGCATCCCCAATTGGGGGATGTTGTGAGGCTGAAGGTAAGTGGGGAAGGGAAAGAGGAAGGTGGGGAAGTACCTGGCTATTCAGATCTAGTCACTAAACACGACTAAAGCCATTTGGAGCAACGTTTCAATTCTGAATGGTGGTCTTACACCAGGGCGATACTGGTAGTATCTTCCACTCTAACTAGTATTTCAGCACCTCTCATTTTTTTCAAAATAAATGCATTAATTAATTAATTAATTAAAATCCGTATTAGGTATAACATCTAAATACAGAAAAATTATATAAAAGAGGACGCATTTGAATGTAGGCACAATGATAATATTGAAATTTTTTCTCACTATTTTGGAATAACCGCTCACAGTCCCCTCTTACCCCGCAAATGTCAAAAGATACGGAGTTCATAAACGGAGAAAAAGATATTGAAAATTTACTAAGAATCTCTTCATATAATTGGAATTCCGGTTATAAACGGGATTGTAGGTCGTTTATATATAATGATGATAATATTAAAATTTTTATGAACACGTGTTCCGACATCGTGATAATATACTCGTAAAAGTTTATCAGTTTTCGTTAAGGGCCTGCAATCTCATTTTTATCTGGATTACCAATAATTTGAAGACATTAAAAAAAAGCTACCTATACTTATTTTTCTCCGTGTATCGACGTCTATCAATAATAATTGTTTTATAATATACTAGCTATATATTTTGTTATTTCGGCTACTGGCATTATAAATAGCTCTCTCATTCAAAATTTAGGCGTATTAGATTTGTCAAAGAATTTATACATAAAATGCAAAAATCAGCCATTTTAAATACACGTACGATTACGAAATTTTTTAAAAATATTTATATTGAGGGATCAGTAGGATTTATAGGTCCAATTAGAAGTTTACCGAGCCGAACCCTCTGATTTGAAAATATCTGCAGTCGATGAATTATTTTCCCATTTGATCTCTTTGGTGATTTGACGTGTTGTTTTTGTATTTATTATGCTTATATAATGCACTTGCATAATGTGAATTGACTAAATGATTATTTGTGGAAAAGTGTGTTGAAGGGTTTAGTTTTTCATAAAGGGAAGATTTAACCCGGACATAAATTCGTAAGAAAAAAAAAAACTGTCTATGATTTAGATTCATTATTAAGGTATATTTACATTTTATAATGTCCACATTAATATGTATTTTTTGATTACTGTTAATTGGGTTAGCTGTAAGAAATAAGATGTAAATATAAGCTGTAATCTTTGTACTTTATGTTTTATTTGTACAATAGAGTTGTTTTGAATTTGCATCCAAACGTCAAGCTTTAAAAAGCTAAGTAATCATTATTTTTTATTCACCGAGTACACCACACACAACCAAGGTTCCCCTTAAAATGATTTAACTGTTAAAATATCCCATGTTTTTCCATGAATTTCACAAAAGTTTTTACACACGTAGCTTTATATTTAATTTCTGCTTCTGTGGAGTTGCAATTAAACAAAAGTTGGCGTAGTGCTTTTATCACGTGTATTATATTTATTCAGTCCAAACATGTGTTTAACGCATAGCTTTGCCATTCCAGTTAATGTGTACAATTTGAGATGGTGCAGGTTTATGAATTGTGGTCTGCAGCTAAAAGGCATGATTCGTGCAGAAAATACATACCGCAAATTTCATCAGCAAATGCAACAGACAGACACACGTCTGAACGGCAACAAGAGATGGACAAAATGAAATTTCCACAAAACATATAAATAATAAAATTATTAGTTTTGCAAGTCAATTTTCAAACTTTCATATGACATTTAGACGACTTATTTATATGATTATATTTTACCCCCCCCCAATTTAAAATTTATGATATGAATTTATTACCGGTTTACTGATAAAATAACTGAGACAATACAATTTCTTATTCTGTGTGATATTTCAAAGTCTGTTTTTCCCATATGAATGTAATCTTCATAATTGTTTAACTATGACGTGTTTGCTATTAATTTATATAAATGTGTTATATTGTAATATACTTAGACGTGGGGAATAAATAATTTTCCATACTTTCTTAATTAAGGCGAAGCTTAATTCTAAATCACTATTTTGATTAATCTTTATAACGAATTGGTGTACATTATGAATATCAAAAAATATGCTTTAGATAAATTGAAGGTTTTCCTATCGTTTCTCTTTAGTAGAATACAAATAAAAAATAAATTACTCTATAAAAAATATAAATGTAATCAATAAAAAAATATTTTTTTTTCAAAGAAATGTATGAAAGCGTAAAGGAAAAAACTTTAAAAAATACAGTATTACAGCTAAGATTATCTGTGACAGTTTCTCTTGGTTAACTTTTTTGCTTTCTTATAAAATTATTTACAAAATAAATAAAAACCACTTTCGTGTTTGAAATCGAACGGGTCTAGACTTCGTTTGCCAAGGGATTTTAATTCCTATTACCTACATTCGTGACAATATAAGGCATTTCAAAAGTGTACACATTTGTGGCTTTTAGCTTGCTCTTAATGTTATATTAGGGTCATTGGTTCGTTTACTGATTTCCAATTGTTCTAGTAAATTTAATCTAAGGCCCTTTCTTTCTATATGTAAGACTTTAAGCTCGTTTTTGTCTAGCGGAACGTGATTATTCACTAAGAGATACTCTGCGAATTTTGAAAAAGTGCTTTTATCATTATAATATCTTATATGTTCTTTGAATCTAGTTGAAAAGGCCCATCCCGTTTGTCCGATATGAGCAGCGTTGCAGTCGGCGTGGTCACATTTTGATTCACATATATATGCCACTATTATGAAGTTTAGGATTTCTACTTTTTGGGTTTTTGAGGCTTGTTCCTATGTTATTATTGGTTCTATAAGCTATATTTTAATTTAATTATGGATATTCGACTGATAAATTCCAGACATGCAATTTTTCTCAATTTTTTATAGTTAAATTAATATATATCAAATTAAAATAATTTTTTCAAATGTTATTTGCTTCGTAGCCATAGATTATTCTAAGATATTTTAAATTATTATAAGCATTCTATAATAGGGATTTAAGAATAAGGACTTTATTAAATAAGGATTTTACATCAAAAGATATAAATTCATAGGTATGCGGAAGATATTTTTTAATTTTATTAACTTGTTTTGTTGGGTTTTGACGTGGTGAAAAATGTGTATATTTTTTGAAAATTAAGTTAAGTCTCTTTGCCAAAGAGCATTTATAAAATATACAACGGGACTTATGGGAATATTTTCTTTGTGTATTTTTAGTTGGCTATACAGAGCAGGGGCTCTTGGATTCATAACCCTGACGTTTTTCTTGGACCATTCGGTGGGAAATATGGCGTTACAACGTTTTAGGGATGTTGACGTTTTGACTTTGTGTTTTCTCTAGAATAACTGACGTGAGAAATAAATAATAATTTGATTTACATTAATTAAAAAAAGAAAAATGGAAAGCTACGAATTAAACACAAACAAATAGTAAGATAAGTGATTTCCCCGAAGCAAACCATAAATGTTATAATCTATAAAATATCAACAATGTCAAAAGAAATACCAAAATTATGTCTTGCAACTATAAAGCGCAAAGACAAAGCTTTTGGTGAAAAAAATGGTCTAATACCGCAAACCTGGAGAAAAAAAATCTTGTAAAGAGAAGCGGAAAAATTATTAATTCATGGGGAAAAGGTTGTAATGTAAAAGAACTATGGTACAAGTGATTATTTTCACATTACGTACGTACGGTGTTTCCGCAAGAAAATGATATTACATCAAATTCGAAGGTAATTTAATATTCGAACTGGTAATTTAATATTCGGTGAGATAATTGCACGGAACACAGTCATTTTTGTGTGTCTGAAATAAAGTGTATCAATTGAGCTATTTATTAAATATTATATCTATCATGTATAACACAAAAAACATACTCTGCACATCTCACTAGGGCATTCCTGTATCAAGATGTGCAGCTTTACAATTACATCATTAAAAAAATACATATATGTAAACTCAATATAATAATAACATTAAATTTAACCCAAAAAAGAAAAGTTAATGACACGGTTGTTTCGAGACCTGCAGACAAAAATAAACAAAATTTTAGTAACAAATGTACGAAAAATAAAACAAAAATGTCAACAAAAAAGCATTGGTAAGTAAGTTGGCAGCAATAATATTCTTCTGTTAACTAAAGTACAAGGTATATAATTATATTAGGTATATAATTCCTACAGCCTTTACTTTAATATATGTACTGTGTGTTTCTAAACAAATAATAAAAAAATACATACAACAAATGTATAGAAAAAGCGTACACGTCAACAACCACAAAAATGTTAGTACAGTTGAGCCATTTTCCTGTATACACGTAGTTAAATACAACCAACCAACTGAATGTTCTATACTATGATTTAAAATTCATATTTCTCGGTATACAGTTAAGTTTTAGAACAGTTCCACTTTATTAATTTTCTATATTTTTCTGTAAAACTGCTTATTGCAATGAATATTTTTTGGTCCACAAAAATTGCGATTACGACCACTGTGCGCCATAAATATATGAAATTATCTATTATATGTACGCTTCTGTTGCATTTCCCAATGCGAGGTTTGCTTTAGGACTGAAGTCGGGCTTTAGCGGGTACCGGTAGTGAGTCAAGAGTAAGGCAATCACTCTATTCGAGGCAAATTCTACTAAAATCATGTAAATTCGCTTTGAGACTGTTGACCAACCGCTACTACCATTTTAACGTAATGATTCGTGATTCTAATAACCAAACAAATACGGATTTTAACGTCTGCCTTACTAACACACGACAGAACAACTAATGATTAAAAACAAATTGCTAGACGTTAAAAAATGTTATTATATTTACTGTGATAATCGTGTTGCCATTTAAAGTATTTTCAACGAAGGCAGCGCTCTCGATTTTTCCACTGTTACCTTTGTTAGACTGTACATATATATAAACACAAAATATAGGTGTTCTTATTAATTCTATATTTGCACCTCTCTCAGAGTTGAATCCATGTATTATATGTTTAAAAGTAAACTTTGGAGTAAAAAAAATATCATTGATGAAGAATATAATACTATTAAAATAAACAAAACATGAAACAGAACAAGGCACAGATAGATATATACGAGACACTAATCTAGGTTACAAATAAATTCATTAGAACTTTGTAATCATTCAAAAAGGTGGTAGGCAAAAATACAGAAATATAGAAAAGTTTTTACAAATAGCACAACTTGTATGTTTACGTATCATATAATAATGTAATGACCTTTGGATAATCTCCTAGAGCTAGAATACCATCGCATTTACCAATACCCAAGGTAGTTTGGACAGGAGAGGACTGACGAGTAGAAAATGTTCAGATACGGATAACATTCGTCTAAAATGATATTGTAAATGTATACAGTCTTTATGAATATTTACCATTTTGGAAATAGATTTTTATGAATTCTGAATGTCGGCCTTTTATCAGCATGACACAAAAAGCATCATGGAATGATGGTACGTTTCGAAGGTCTCTTCAATAAACAGGAAATAATTACGAAACTCACTAGAGTCACTCTAGTTTTAATTTTCTCACTAGAGATCTTCTAAGACCAGCGACATCTATAGATTTTTAGACTAACCTGTATACACAGACTTAGTCAAGTGCAAAAAATTCCTATCGATAAATAACCCAAAGGCTATCGATAAATAACCCAAAAACTTTAACAAATGGGAAGTACCAAACTATCCAGATATTGTTACAAAGCTAGTTTGACGACATCAGAACGATACGATAAGCCTCTTGGAAGAGGGAGTACCCGATTATCCAGATATTGTCAAAATACTGGTTTGACGACATCAGCATGATACAAAAAGATCTTGGAAGAGGAAGTACCAGACTATTCACATATTGTTTCAAAACTGGTTTGACGACATCAGAACAATACAAAAAGATCTTGGAAGAGGAAGTACCAGATTATTGTTGAAAACTATTTTGCAGAAGATAAGCCAACTAGCTCTGGACTAAATAAAATCTTTTAAAACTGACCTGATTATCTCACGTAAAATTTAACAAAACATAACATTGCGTATGTTTACCTCGCTTCAACGTGAAATATTCCATCAGTATCTCTCTGGTAAGACCATTATTCAGAATCGTATCATTTCATGAAATGGCCTTAGTCGTGTTAAGTGAACAGAACTTAAGAGAAATATATTTTTCATCCTTTTTATCCGCTAACTTTTCTTTCTTACTACATTCAGTCGAAGAAAATTCCCTAAATAATGGAATGCAGTAGTCTTCAAAGCAGTTTGGAATATTAGACGGTAATCAATTTCTCATTATCACTGTTCGAACTATGTGAAAAAATATTGAATTATTGAAGGCAATATTAGCGATTTCTAAACGAAAATCTGAAACAGAAAAATCAGAAAAGGATACGGTCACATCTTGGACTTGAACCCAGGACCCTTGCCTCGCCTTACCACTGAGCTAATGAGAGTCTATCAGACCATTAGCTCAGTGGTAGAGCGGTGCCCCGGCAAGTCCAGGGTCCTGGGTTCGAGTCCTAGATGTGACCGTATCGTTTTCTGATTTTTCCGTTTCAGATTTTCGTTTAAATATCGCTAATATTGTGTTCAATAATTAAATATTACAATTTGAGGTTTTACTCAATAAAGTTATTCCAAAAAAATAAAGAAAAATATTGAATTGGTATTTTACAAACCGTACATATATTATAATTACTTGTGTCTTGACACAAATGGAATTGTTTCTTGTAAACATATTGATCACGCCGTTATATGAGTAAGGTCACCGAAAAATAATGCATCTACAAAATAAAGCATTGATAAAACGAAAATCACCAAAAATATTTCCATAAAGCCACCTTTCCCCATTTTTTTCCTGTATTCCTTAATTGTTATAAGTCCGCACCTGTTTCCGGGAAAACGCGCTACCCGTACATAATGAGGCATCGGTAATCGATTCCTTTCCGGGTTATTACCCCATTAGAAGTTCTGTAGGGAAAACTGGAATTTATTGTTATTATTATTATTACCGTCACAGAATTGCCGCAAATTTCCCAAATATTCAGAGTGGGAAATCGGCGGAATCGCGCTAATAGTTTTCCAATTGAAAATTCAGCTCGACGTTTTGTTTATTGCGGAACATTGTGTTTTTGGGAGGGGGGATTGTTGACGGTTGAATTGGCTTACAAATTTTAAAAACTTTTTCTAATATTTTTTGGTGTTTTTCACTCAGGAACTGACAAACTGCCTGAAGGTAGTGGCCCACGACCAGAATACCGGAAGCAAAATACAAGTTCATATTTTGTGTTAAAATTGTCAGTTTTTATTTTGAATGAGTATTGTCTGAGATTCATTGAAATGGTTTTGATGTGAAATTATCTAATTTTGTTTATGTTATGTTTATCTTTATGATTTATAATCACAATTGTTTACTCCAATATGCTGTGTTTGTTTATAAGATTGCCAATTTCATAATTCTGTTTAAAAAAATCGCTACTAATTTTAGAAAAATCTTTGGTTAAATAACAAAAAGCGCTCACTTATATTGTACATAGGTTCCTATTTTTATAATTTTGTGATAATCTACTGTTACCAGCTCTGTACCGTTTATGTTAAGTATGTTATGTTATGTTTATGTTATGTTATGTTTATGTTATATTATGTTATGTTATGTTATGTTATGTTATGTTATGTTATGTTATGTTATGTTATGTTATGTTATGTTATGTTATGTTATGTTATGTTATGTTATGTTATGTTATGTTATGTTATGTTATGTTATGTTATGTTATGTTATGTTATGTTATGTTATGTTATGTTATGTTATGTTATGTTATGTTATGTTATGTTATGTTATGTTATGTTATGTTATGTTATGTTATGTTATGTTATGTTATGTTATGTTATGTTATGTTATGTTATGTTATGTTATGTTATGTTATGTTATGTTATGTTATGTTATGTTATGTTATGTTATGTTATGTTATGTTATGTTATGTTATGTTACGTTACGTTACGTTACGTTACGTTACGTTACGTTACGTTACGTTACGTTATGTTATGTTATGTTATGTTTGGTTTATTTATGTTACGTTATGTTATGTCATGTTGTATAATCAATTTTATCCTGTAATTTTTTGTATTTATTAATAAGAAAAATGTTGTAATGTATGGCCAAGATGGGTGAAAGCCAATATAAAGAATAAAAAAACTAGGGATTTACATATTGGATCAAATATTTGTTTATTTAAATAGAATTGAAGGCACAAGTGCCATTTAAATGCATGACAGTAAATATAATATAAAAAAATATAAATTATAAGAATATTTAAGTAAGCAAGTATAAAAAAGAAAAAAATAACAACAACAGTACAAACTTTATGAAAAAAATGAAGAAGAAACAAAAACAAAACCCCGTTACGCAGTCACCTCGTTGAAATATTCAGGGCTAAAATATTTAATTAGTGCACTTTTATACTTCAATCGAGACATATTAAAAACATCAGCTAACATAGCAAAAGAGTTACCAATGGTGTAAAATCTATTCATAACACAACTATAGCGTAGAAAGCGTAGTGTAATTGTCACAATAATGCATACTAAGAAACCTTGATTAATGGTAGGAACGCGAGAGGGAATCAACATTAATATATCATGGCTATTTAACTGATAATTTACAAGTCGGGGAAGCCCGAGGGATACTTGTGGTATACAGTAGTGAATGGTGGAAGAAGTCGGAGATGCTCAACAAAGACATTGGAAATAGCAAAGCATTAAAGGGTCTACTAGTTTTGTAGAAAAATATAAGAAAAAAAATATTTTTTTGTCGTCAACAATTTCAATGGCTGTAAAAAAATCGCAATCTATTGATTTTAAAGGAATTCCAAATCTAAAATAAAAACTTCGCCTTGGACTCTTTCAATGATATTAATGAGATTATTAAATAATTGTAGAGTTATATTCTAAAATGCTTCCAACGAGAGAATTTTCAATGAATATTTTTTAAATCGTTGGAAATCCTTACTATTATTTTAATATTGCCGGTAACCCGGTCGTTTTTTAAAATCAATGGTTATTTAAAAATCATGTGCGCTACCCGACTCACAAGACAATATCTGTTCTGAGCCGGGTAGCAGTATCATTACATATAGCTTTGTCAAAAAATCGGGGCTTAATAAAAAATACAAAAGAATACATAAAATATTATATACATTTATAAAAATAATTGAACAATCTTTAGTGTGAGAGTTCTTATTGAGATGGAGTACCCCATAAAAACCTATCATATGGATAGAGTAAAGTTGTGTTTAAAAATAAAAATAAGTAAGAAAAATAATTTAGCAATTGCATTTAAAACATTAGAAACAGTATAATAGTCTGTGTATGTGTAAAAAATAAAATAAAATGAAATAATAACACGCTCAATTGCTTAACATAAATGATGTACCCAACATTTTCATAGCCCTGTTAGCGAAAGAAGTCATGAGATGCAAAACAGAGTTTCTGGTGACTAAGAAAATAGATTTGCAAATCTGGAAACTTGTCGAAACGCAAACCTAATAATTTAAACATATATGATATATTAGCTTGGGGAAGTGCTACAAACACAACAATTGACCCAATTCAAAAAGTTCAAACGTCAATAATAAAACTCATACTACAAGTACCATTCTACACAGACTCAAACAAAATCTTCAAAACACTAGACGTCATGTCAATAAGACAACTTTACGCCGAAAACGCTGTCCTACATCTCATCCATAATAATCTTCATATTACAAATCAACCAAAAGCCATAATAAAAACCAGGTCATCAACAAATAAAACACTGAACATTCCGATAACACACACCACACACGGACAAAGACACTTTCAATACTACACAATCAAACTTTTTAACAGTATGCCCATTACTTTGAAACAATTAATGACTACAAATACATCTACAAACTTTCTCAAAAAAACATATCGTAGCCTGGATAAAAAATCAAGATATTCACTTTATTCAAAAGAATATAATTCCAAACCAAACATAACCAAAATATAATAAGTAAAATGAAATATTATGCACGTTCTTCAAGAATTATCCAGAAATACATACACTCACATATAAATGTGAGTTTTCATGTTTCAATATATGCCTGTGAAAAAAAAACGTTCTACTACAACACATAAATACCTGTCACACCTAATCACAAACACGTTAACACCTCAGCAAAGGTTTTCCTAGTGAGGTCTTCACGTAACATACAATATCACCCACACACAGTTTTACCAATATCAACCTATGTTCTTTATTTTTTTATCCCTTTTCTGTATTTATTTCTCTGTACTACAATATAAACCACTGTAATCATTTGTAAAATGTGTATTCAAGAATAGACATACATAAATAAATGTCAATGTTTAAAACATCTAAAGTTTAGTTAGTTATTTCAAACCGAATTTTCAGGTGTTTAAAGGTGTTAGTCATGTAATCATACAACAAATAATAATTAGGGCTCAAGGATTCGACATCGTTGAGTTCGCACTTCGCAGCTTCCGATTTCCCACAATTCGTATTATATTAATCTCTACCACCAATCTCCAGTCTCTAGCCCGCATTATATTGGCGGAGACGACCAGATGAAAGTTTTAATTACATTCTCGTCAACAAATAATTGTAACAATCCCGAAGAAGGAAAATTAATATTATTTCTGCTTCGGTGAAAATTTTGCGAATTATTATTTAAATAATTTGTATTTTTGAAGCAGAATCAATACAAAAACAAAAAATTTGTAAATAAAAAAAAGTAAAATATGTGCTTTAAACTTCTTCTTAGTATTGGTAATCAATACTAAATTCCATGTACTGACTAGTAACACCAGACAAAATGTAACATTATTCTGCAATACATGCACAACCAATTATCAAACAGACGCACTAACCAATAGGATTCTTGGACTGGGCAACAAGTTTGGGGGTACTATTTATATATTTACTGACTCCATTTATAGAATTAAGCGAAATATATCGAAATGTTAATATTCAATTTGTTTCTAATATTGTCAGTTTCAGATTATTTCAAGCTTTAAAAACTTTTTGAATAATTTCCGTTAGCTCATTAGGTTTGTTCTGTACAAATATAATACTTAAGTCAATCGACGGCTTCTGAAGACACTTGATTCAGCACAGGTGTAAAATAGGGATACTGATTAATACAACGACTAAAGAAAATACCATAAACGGATGAATGTGACATTCTTTAACGAAATGTTCTGTTGTTTGAATTTTATATAGTTAGATATCAGACACACCCATAGTGGGTACGATACATGCATTGTGGCCAGTCTGTCCATCTCTACAGCATGGCATACATGAGATCAAATTTTAAAAAGATTGCCATTTTTCCCGGATACAAATGATTTTTTTATACGAAAGCAAGTGTAGGGTAAATTATAGGGAGTTTACATCTCCCGAAAATAATAACAACATTATTTTTACCCACATTCTTGTAAGGTTGGTATCACTATGAACCTGCGCGCGATACCTCTAATTCATTCTCTCTCCAGTGGTCTAGCCGCCGGGTTAGCCCTAAATCTCCTCTAACGTACGCGATCTGATTTGTTCATAAAATTATTGTAACGTGAGTTTTGTGAAAATAAAAACTAAATTGAAGTTATCCGAATTATCATTCTTGCGCACCGAGAGTAATCACTTCACCTTGGATTCTGCGGATTGGAGAACCACAGAATTATTCAGCCAACACCCATTTAAATTGGCGATATCACAATCTTCCAAACAAGCTAAGATTATTAATTAAACTTTGCCTTTATCAAATGTAAGCTATTGTTTGGATGCGGATATGGGTACCGCTGTTTATTGTTAAACCAACACCTCTACCATATTTTGTCCCAAGTGGTTCGCTACGTTTGGTGACTTAGCAGTGTTGCCCGGGTTCAAGGGGTGAGGATTGTCTGGGTCTTAACGTAGAATGCGTCTGCCCATGCCTGCCTACTTTATGGCGGGCTGGATTGGGAAAGCCTGGTTGAGGTAGATCTTTTTACCTCTCCAGCAAGACTCTCTCGACCATTCACTTTGCACCGCAGTGGGAGGGATGAATTCAAACTTCCGTCACTCCTGGACACACTGATCTCCAGTTCTTAGCACCCCTCATTCCTTTTTCATTCTGAGATCATTCTCTCCTTCCTGTGCGAAGCTAATGTAAAAAAATCAATACAATACGAACGCTAAACAAGGGTTATATATTTACAGCACATAATAAATTTAATGTCCGTTTGACCTCTTTAACCCACCGCCTCACACCATAAAATCTAATGGGGTAACACAGTAGCTTAACCAAGACGTTATTCCCAGTTAATACCTAATTTACTTCTATGGATTCGCTCCCTCCCTCAATTCATGATACTCTAACACGTAACTTTGCAGGTAATTTTTAAATTAACATATTATGAGTTAACTTTCTATATTACATCGGTCTTTAAGGCTACGTAGTATGCTTTCAAAAGGAAGCAGAAGATGGTTTCAAAGGGAGATATGTAAATACTGTGGTGTTTCTGTAGTATTATTATACTTTTCTGTTGCTCAAGGCTCGTTAGATGATTGATACTCTGATGGTTCGTTTACAGATTTATTACGATAAAAGCAATTACAACCGAGCTGTACAATATTAGTTGGTAACGTGTGCTCGCTAGTGAGGTGGTTTTCCATCTGGCGCTGCTCCGTCAGCGCCCGTAGTTAATGGTGCCGGTTCGGAAGTACTCGGCCTTCCCGAGCAGTTCCGAACCGCTTGTACAGTGTTGCCAGACATGTTCGAGGGAACGCACTGATATAAAATGTAAAAAAAGTATTTAATAAAACACGACTCGTTTAAAATAGAGCAAAAATCTTTTTATTTAAGGATTCACTGATATTATGTTAAATAACAGAACAAAATATGTATTTTAATAATTTTTGTAGCTTACTTTGCGATTTTTTTCTATCGAAGTAATTTAATATAATTTCTGTTACGGCTCTACAAATGAATAGATATTATCTTCAAAAACAACATATATCTTTTTAGGAACTCAAAAACTATTTAAGAGAAATCTTAATATATCGCAAAACTAGTAAAATAGTCGATATTGTGTTCTTATTGGTGTCAGAAGTGTTTAGAGAGTGATTTTAATGGTGGAAGAAGTCGGGGACACCCGTAGAATACCGCAATATCTCTGCACCGGAATGAGATACGGAGTTGAATTAAATTCGATGTAATGAAGTTTTTAACAGTAACATTGTGGTATACAGGGTGTATCGGCACGTACCTGACAAACTTTAACCAGCTATTCCTTAGCACATTTGGAGTAAAAAATGTCATGGGCACTTTGCTGTCCGGTAACATTTTTTTTCAATTAAAAACAAAAAAATGATAAAAAAATCCACACTCCGTCACTGTCATTGGCATTGTTTCTGGTGTTCAACAGCTGTTATTAGCAAGTGTGTCAAAAAGCGTGTTCGCTCTTTCATACACACTAAATAATAATAGCTAAAAATGAGACGAATTGTGCCATGCCATTTCGTTGTGATCGTAAAAGCGCGCTAATGTAGGTACGTACGTATATTATTCAAGGAAACTCAAACAAAATATTGCCAGGTGGGTTTTCAAACTCTGAAAAAGGATAAAACAGTGGTGACATGTGGTGAAAATATGAATAGTAAATTTTTTATTAAAAAAATGTTACCGTGCAGCTAAGGGCCCATAACATTTTTTACTCCAAATGTGCTAAGGAATAGCTGGTTAAAGTTTGTCGGGTACGTGCCGATACACCCTGTATAGTAGTGAATGGTGGAAGAAGTCGGAGACGCCCGAAGCATTTAAGGGTTAACTAGTGTAGGCTTATAAAAATTCTTCTATTGTCGCACGTCGTCATTGTATTTATCGGAATAAGCGCAGTAGCTTAAACACGTGTTCTGATAAATTCTATTTATACTAATATATATAATAGTGAAGCATTGCGAGGTCCAAAAGTATGGTATAAATCGGTAGAAATTGGAAATGAATGATATTTCTGACGACGCGGCGCCATGAGCAGCAAGTGCGACTCTACACGGAGAGGAGGCTTCTGAATTGTATACAGAATAGATTTTGTTAAATAGTTGGTGAAAACACAATTTATATAATTAATTTAACAAGACCGATGAAAAAAACCGCAAATTAATATTTTTACCGTAATTTAATTTGCGGTTAATTTAAAATATTGGAAATCGAACTGCCATTAATTAGACGCGATAATTGTGAAGCATAATTCAAATGAGTTTTTTTATGCGCCTAATACCTTACAAGAGTCCCAACTGATTTATTCTGTCTGGAACCAGTGGGACTACGTTACCCTCATTAAATTGGTCTTCGTTCTGGATGCTGAATGGAGTGGATATGGAGAAGAGGTTGGTGGTATAAACATAAAGCCATTCAAAACGATACTTACAGTATTAAGCGCTCTAATTTTTCATGTAAGTACCGCACAAGAGTTCCATCTGCTCCCAACCGTCTGGAGCCAGTGAGACTATGTAATCTCCGATTGGGGTATGTCATGATGCAAGAGGTTAGGAGGAGAAGAAAGAGATGGGGATGAATAAGCTGGGGAAGTACCTAGATTTTATGATGTAAAACAGTAATATCAAATACAAACTAAAGCCATTTCAAGCAACGTGACTATTCAGAACGGTGATATTTCATAAGGGCGATACAGAAGGTATCGACCACTCCAGAATGTGCTACAAATATTATATTTCTTATTTAATGTATTAAAAGTTAGCGGAGTCTTGCCTCTAAGCTGTTGGTTACCATTTATATTACTTGCTCTTAAAATCATGGTTCTATTTCAGGTATTATAATATATTAATATTATGGTAACCGGGCAACTAATAGTTATAGTAAAAATAATTTCAGACTATAAAAATATTACCGTTTGTTATTTCGGCTACTGGTATTATACCTAGCTCTCTCATTAAAAAATTAGGAGTATTAGATCTATCAAAAAATTTATATATAAAGATGCAAAAGTCGGTCATTTTGAATACATGTAGGATTACGAAAGATTTTTTAAATATTTATGTTGAAGGATCAGTAGGATTTATAGGCCCTGTTAGGAGTTCTACCGAGCCGAACCCTCTGATATGAAAATATCTGGAGTCGGTGAATTTTTTTTTCCCATTTGATCTCTGGTGATTTGACGTGTTGTTGTTTTTGTATTGTTTTGTATTTGTTTTACTTATATAATGCACTTGCATAGTGTTGATTGACTAGATAATTATTTGTGGAAAAGTGTGTGGAAGGGTTTAGTTTTTCCTATGGGGAAGATTTAACCCGGACAACAAAATCGGAAGCATTAAAAAAAAAACAGTGACATTTCGACACACTTGAAAAGTGATGAAAAACAAACAAGGTTAAATAGGTTTCATAAGTTAGCGTAATATGCCGGTTTTTCATCACTTTTGATTTCGTTATGTCACTTTTCAAAAATTTCTTCAATTGCCACTGTCCTGAGTTGCCATGGAACTAATATATAATGGAATAGGTAATATTTCTGATAATATATTTATTTAAAAAAAAAAAAATGAATAAATTAATTTAAATCTTGGAATCAGAAATTAACCCACTTCAAGACATCCGATCGAGCTAAAACTCGGCAGATGGACTCGTTGTCGATGACAATGCATTCTAGCATTTTTGGTGGCAATTACGTAAACACAGGCGAACATGTACGCATTTCTCCGAAATCATGTTTGGATGATATTATAGCAGTTAATATTCGAAATAAATATCGTTCCTACCAGTTCCTGGGTAGGAAGGTTCAATCCTCAGTCAAAACCATTTTTTTAAGTTTTAATACATTTAAAAAAAATATATTTAAGTTAAAAAAAGTTGTGTTTTTACGGGTTGATATTTTATACCAGCGAGAACTAATGAATAATGTTCTATCCCAAATTAATTATAATTCCCCCCTTTAAGGCAGCAAAAAGCATCATTTGAATCATCCCCTATTGTGACTGCTGAGGATTACTTGTCTAGAAGCTAGACCCGCTCCCCCATTCTAGGGGTTAGGGGTATGAATTTAATTTAATAGATTTTTTCTCCGCAGAAAAACGCTAAATCTCTCTTTTGATACCAACAATTTGGAAAAAGGAACATTTCCGGTTTCAGGTCTTTAAACATTCAAAAGAAACATTCTTCCAGATGTAGGCATAACATTTTTAAATAAAATTTTCCGTATTTCTGGCACATGCTATGAAGTCCGAGGACTTATGAACGCGATTATGTCGATTTTTTAGGTTTTCATTACAGAAACAGTGAAAGAAAAAGTAACGCTTATATTTCCAATATTTTAGAATATTTTCTCAATCTTTTAACTACTACAAAACAAACAAAACTAAAAAATACAAAAGTATTAAAAAAAAAACTAGAAAATATATATCTGAATGAAAGGATTAATATCATTGCAGTTTGACTTTTCAATAATTCTAACACGGATTGGTTCATTTGATAATAGCTGGCGCTCTCTTTCGAATGGGCAAACAAAATTTTCCATACATTACTCTTATTTGCTTTCAGTACGTGCATGATCATTTATGCATTCATTCATTTCAAAATCCATCTCGATGAAATTCAAAACGGGGGAGCATTCAATCGTATCGCGTGCATTGCATCAAACACAGCCGTAAAGACGTATACATCATATTTCCGGCATAAAATTGTATCGCTGGTAAACTTCTTCTTATTACAACAGGCACTTAAAGCATTTAGAGAATCTGTTTCGTCATTATTAAATATTATACTAATTTCCGTTGTTGGTGCATGATTTACTCTTATTGACCGGCTTTCCTGCACCAAGGGGTGGAGAAGACCCAGTCCCGGCATTAACTGACGAGATTACCGTCACCGTGAGCGGTCCTGAGGATCGTCTGCGGGGGATCAGAGCCCTTCCGCCCTGCCTCTAGTGACCAGATGCTCACTCTTATCTCTGAAGTCTTCGGGTTCTTTCCCCCTCAATCTCAATACATTCTTCGAGGGTCTATCAGGAAGCAGGCTAGGGGGAACGAATGCCAAGTCTCGCTTGCGGCTAGTCCGATCACTCCGTTTATTATCGGCAACACTACCAGATGACTGCAACTTAGCTGCTTTGATCAAATTAAAATCCCATTTTAATATTTCTCTCAAAATTCTTGTAACTTTTAATCATCTTAATAAAAAATTTCCAGCGACACCATTTGGCGGATATAAAATGTAATCCAGTTATAGAACTAACAACATGTACGCACGCATACTGCCTACTTACTCTGTATATCTGGTGATTTTGGGCTATTATAATTTATTTGAAAAGTAGCTTCATTTAAAAAAAATCTCTTCTCCTAGGAAAACAGCATCTGCCAGGGAAGTGGTGGACAACAGTACATGAGTAAGTAAAAATTCAATTTAATTTTTTATTCATAATTAGAACTTCTTAAAACTACTTATAATATCAGACGAGCGAAAAGTACCAGAATAGTTTTATTAATTAATAATGAAGGTATTTTATTTAGTCATTGCATAATAATGAATCTTTAATTATAAGTTCATACACATTGAAAAAAAAACTTCCGATAATTATTAAATGCCGTCGATGGGAATCAAACCCGCAGCCTTCTGATTGCCGGTCAGCTGCACTAAACAATAACCAAAAACCCGCAATAATTGTTGAATGAAAAATACTAGTACGTATGCATTATTTGGCGTGTTTGGAACAAGCTGACGTAGTTTGAGAAGCTGAACGGCAATCAGAAAGCTACGATTTTTTCAATTTGTATGGACAAATAATTATTGTTTTTAATAATTTGTTACTATTAATTTATTTATCACATCAGTATGGGTCGTTTTTACGACTCTTTATTGATTGGTAAAGACCAGTGCTTGCTCTCTCCATCAACATGATTGTCTTCAATAATTTCATCTCTTTAAATAAACTGCCACACATTATCCCCAAATAAACCCGAGAAAAGGGACGAGGCATAGGAAACCAAACGAATATTGGTCCAATCATGCTTTTAATAGACTAATACTCTTATTAACATTAAGATGATAATAATCACTAATGAAATCTCTTAATAAAGAAAATTCATTAATCGCGCTAATCAATCGATCGTTGAAATTTCCATATTGACGTAATGCATTTTCGATTTGATATTTTTCATAGATTACTTATTAAGAACATTTGTGCAGAGAAAAGTAGATAAAAAAGCGAGTAAGGCGGCATACTTATCTGAATCCTTCATGTTTCTAAAATCCAGTATATTCTAGAATTCTAGAGAGAAGGCATTTTCAATATGACGCGATATGAGAAAGAATTTTCCCGAACCGATTACTTCCACGAGGAGAAAACACAAATACCAACGGAAGGAATGTGATAACATTTAATTTGCCGCAATTTCCTGGAAGAGGGCGGAGATTACGTAAAGAAAAGAAAAGAAAAGAAGTTAGCAACAGAACTTAAAAATAACACTCTTTTTAAGAGGACTGCGCCCTGCAATTTTTAAGAAAAATTTTTTTTTTGGTAAAAATGAAAAGGCAATAATGGCAATAAATAAATATATCAAGTACAATTCAATTCGAAAGCAATTCAACTAAAATGATTTTTTATGATTAAACCAGCTGTCCAACGTCCAACAAATGGCGCTGTTTTTCAAAGAAGTATGTTTGTTCAACAGATGGCGCTGTCGTTTAAAAAAAACACGTTTTTACCTGTCACAGGTGACATATATATATAATATAGTATTCGAATGCAACTTTGTGTCAAAATTTCAATGCAATAGGTGAAGTTCTTTCGGATATTTATGATTTTGAACAAACGAATATTTAAATTTTTATTTGTATAGATAGATTAATGTTGGATCACAAATAAAAAATTATACCCATAAAACACTTTTCTATAATGCTAATTTTTTATTTCATAATATTGTACTGTAGTATTAATAAGTGGTTGTAGTTTCAATATCGTTCAACCGAGTCGGTAGAGTGTTTAGATTTACTTATTGCTATTTAGTTTATGCAGTTTTAAGGTATTTTCATAGGTTAATATTTAACGCTACGTGACAGAGACAACATGTTGGCCATACTCAAATGGTTACGAATACAGCGGAAGCTAGCTGATCTCCAGGCCAGCAGCTCAGTACGAGTGTCTTTCATCAACAGAATAACCGAGAGTTACCTATAGAATGGACGTATGTATGTTCATTGTTATAATCTCACGATAATAAATAAAATCCTAATCTTAGATGGACCGAAGTAATCATTAGAAACTCCCAATCATCAAGTGTATACCTAATTAAAAAGATAATTATCAGTACACTACAGGTAGTATACACAGTAAAGGTTCAGAAAAATTGTTTTTCTTTTTATTGCTCAACTCATTACCATTTATTTAATTAACATTAATTCACAAACAATAGCCAAAGTTGATTGTAAAATCATGAAAAATCGAATTCTTTAATGACATGTATTTCAAATTTTACAATACAAATACATGAATGCTGAATACTTTTTTTTAAACATGTTTAGTTTGGATTTGGTAATTTGGTCTGAAATCCAAAATTAAGTTTTGTTAGAAAAAAGCCACGCAGCTCTTCATTCCTCTTACCGTCTTACTAATTTGAACTTTGCCCTTTAAAGTTGGTGTGGTAAAGCCGGCCTTGAGCCTGGTTTAAGACCGTTTTAGCTAAGCAAACTCCATGGTGATAAGTCAAGTTTTTCCCTGTTCCGACCTTAAGCGCTGCTTAATATTTACAACACGTGTTTTATTAAGACTGTGTTCTAATTAAATTGTTTAAATTGAATAAATTCCTCTTCAAACAAAGAAAATCAAAATGAAATTTTTAAAATGGTGATAGTATTACGGTGTTATCTTTCAAATACGAATAAAAAAAATCTAAAAATTGTATACGGATTTTATATTTGAAATGAGTTATTTTAGACACCAGTCCGTTTATAAATTTTCTATTTTTTTATTGATGTGTATATATATATATTCAACTTCCCGGATCCAGTGGGACCATGGCATCTATATGAAAAATCTATAATACCTATACTTTATCTTAAATATATTATAAGTATAGATTGAGAAAAAAAAACTAAAAATTCCTTCCATGCACACGGAGAAAAATGAATATTGCCAATTTATTAAAAATTATTCAAATATTTCGAATCCAGTGAAAAACGGGATTTCAGGCCGTTTCCTGATAAACTTTTAGTAAATTATTAATACGAAACACGTTTTCATGTACCTGCATTTGCCTTTATAATGAGAAATGCGAAATTATTTGATTTTCGAACACGTGTTCCGACATTGTGATAATACATGTTTTACTAAAAGTTTATCACGAAACAAATCAATGGGTCTGCAATTCCTTTTTAGTCGGATTACGAATAATTTTAAGGGATTCTTAATGAATTAGCAAAACTAATTTTTTTCCTTTTAGATTTGATTGTAAACCAATGTTATTGGTTGACTGATTTAATACCTTATTTACCTTTTATTTTTTATTTTATTATTCACTCCGTCTCTCTTATACTTGCCTGACATTGTATATTGCCACCCCATTTGAGTTTCATAATGATGATGAAACACAGTACCTACTGCGTATGAAATTTAAGCGAATAATCATAAGATTTTCGGATCACGTAAGACATGATTTTTATTGCGTTCTTCTTTATTCTATGATTATAATGATCAATTAAATATTATAAATAAATCAAATTTGTTTACGGTTGTCGGGTTTGTACTCGCGACCTCTAGATCAAAAACTGATTAACCTCTAGGTTCAGAGGTTATCGAATTCAATTCAATGACTTTTAGGTCAAGTTCTCTACATATAACCAAATAACAATAATTTAATAATACCTCCAACTTCTGACATTTCCCATAATTCTGATGGCAACTAGCTATGCTAGCTCCTCCTAGCGGCGTGAGTTGTACGCCTTGGTTTTCTTTCATGCATTGTAATGGATTTTATATGTATCTCATAAATTCTCTATTTTACGTTAATAAATTAGAGAAATCGGAAAAAATAATTAGGTAACCTACGTACGGTTTTACCACTTTTTTGCTGACAGGTAAAATAAATGAATGCGGATATTAACACTGTCTTTGATGGTTCAAGATAGTTTTTTAATACTTTTTAGCAGTGTGAATGACCGCGTCTTACCTCTACGCAGCGCTAAACGAGTCGTAGATTGTAAAGATCTTTTTGTATGAAACAAATTGCTCCTCTATTTAACCACAGATATGCCAATATATGGACACTACAAGTCTCACTCGGAGCCTGCTTATTATACTAATAAATTTAAAAAAAACTAAAATGTTTGAAATGTCAAACAAATTACGGAACAAACCACTCACTCGGCCTTTTGCTTTCGATTGAGAAATGGGAGTCACAAACTAAAAGTCATCTTGCTAATATTTGATAAATATATATATGTATATATTTAAATATGTCAAAACTACACGAGAACGGTGTAGTTCGAGATCAAAATATCAAACAACCATAAATGTTCCACTCAGCCAGCACTCACGTTTCAACAGTTTATTCCTTAGACTTTCCGAGTTTTTCATTGGTGGATATAGTTAGGCAACAATATGACGTCATACATATATATCTGGTCAACTCAAGTCAAAACCTTAACTTTTTTGGGATAAGTCTAAATGATTTTTGCCAGTCGCTAAACAAGTGACGGAATATTATAAGTGTCCTGTGGTCCTGACCCACGGCGTATTCTTGACTTGATTCGACTTGTCACTTTATTTTCTTATATTATATCTACCATTATGTCATTGCTTTCATGTACCTTTGTCTACTCCTATATTTTTCATTTTACTTTATTCGTTTTATTATTTTGTAATTTGGACGATGTTCGTTTATAAATAAATAAATAATTTTCGATCGGAGTTATACCCTTCTGGGAAAAATGTTCCAAAATCCGCCGCAATAGTTTGTGGGGGCGACGGGTCGTTTCGGTGTTGCAAGATGGTAGACTTGCAAGAAATTAAATTCGCGAGCAGTTATTATTTGTAGATTTTGCAGTTTATTTGGTAGGATTTAATTAACTCGTATTATATTTCACCAAACAACTGAAGAGTGTTTTTGTTGTTTATAATTATTACATCCATAAATTGCACACAGAACCTACTTTTTGGGAGATTTTAATACATATCTTTTTATCAATGTTAAGAAAGTGCGAAACCTAGTAGGTACTTAAATTCAATTTGCCGCGCCAATTATTTATTCCAATGCTAGCCCCTCTAGCGGCCACCGTTGTAGATATTGACACTATTTTACTGTAATTGGACGTATATTAATAGGGTATTTGATATAACCAGATATACCTAAGTAAAATATCAAGCCACGTGACAGATGGAAGTAACGTTTTTCTTTCAACCACAGTGAGTTAAATAAATAACAATTTCCAGTCGCATGCAGTAAATAATATTGCAAATGATTAATAGTTTCTATGAGCAGTATTATAACCTGAAAGCCCTTGATTGTAATAAATTGCAATATCCAAACAATGGCTACCATTCTGCAATGGCAATTACATTATCCTGCGTACAATAGCGCAAAGCGAGTGAAATAATAATTATTGTACAACTGAGGTAGAAATCCCATGATTCATCCTTTCAAATTAGTAGGGAAACTACGTATGGATTTTACCATAAACATATGAATATTAGTAGACCTGCCCTAAGTGATTAAACGCGTATTATCCCCACTCCCCATACCGGTTCCATTGGAGCCGGCTGGGCTCGCGTATGGCCTCAAGTGAAATTTGAAAACGTGACGTCATCATTCTTGTGCGAACTATGGTCGAGGCATCATCGGTTCATTTTACGAAATAACACGGCAAAATGTTGACTTGTACTATGAAAACTTGTAAAAATAGATGTGAAAAAGGGAATAAACCCAATTGTCGTATTACATTCCATATATAAGCATTATTTTACTTTATTTTAAGCATATTCACATCGTATAATATGAATCAGTTGTTACTATCACATCGAGAAACGTCTGGACGCGAAACACAAAGCTGGTTGGTTGCTGGGAAGTAAATTATGAACATTTATAAAAGTGTCTTAACTAAATACTTAAACGAAATATTCGACTGTGAAAATAGAACCGAATTTTTTTGCCGAATTTGGACTTCGCAAATTTGTTCATAACGTGGCGAGTAATTTGCGCTCCCATGTAAAAATGTCTATTCATTCAAAAGCAGATTTTACTTTTAAGAAGTAAATGGTGATATTATAATGCGAGATGCCTATTTACTGTCAGATTGATTTATTGACGAATCACAGTCAGTCTTACGCCCTTCGTTCTTCAACAGTTGATTTTACCCCTCGCCATTATCTTCTCGTCTATTAATTCCTATGTCTGTGGATTTTACCAATAAACGCACGCAGGTTTATGCTATAATCGGCCTAAAAGCTGAACTTAATATCTTGTTTGATATATTAACCTATTGTTTCTGTTTCAATTTTTTTTGGGTTTATTTCGTCGAGTGAACGTTTCGAAGCCATCGAAATATGTCAAAGTGCAATAAGAGCAATACAAAAAAAAATTCTGAATTTTATACTCGCGATTTATTTTTTCAGTATTGTGCTAAATTCGATCAGTTTTGTTAATATTTTTATTCTGTCTTGTAAAACTGATTTTTTCCGAAGCAGCAAAAACATTCGAACGAAAGTAAATTCATTTTATCCCTACTTCCGAATAAATTAATCACACATTTTCTAAAGTCAATATTTTCTGGTTTTCACCATTGAAGTTATAATCATGTATTGTTTCATAGGGATTTCACACAAACGAAATATTGCATTCCGTAAGTCTAAACTTAAACTTTAATTCCGTAAGTCTAAACAGAAACTCAATATTAAATAGAAAATCAGTTTATTTGGAAAAACTTAGTGAGTAAAACCTCTTATTGTAGTATTTAATTAATGAGGACAATATAAGCGATTATAAAGGATGAATATTTATTATCAATAATTAAATATTACAATTCGAGGTTATTCCAAAAAATTAGTATTCATCCTAGACTTGCAGAAAAGTCAATAGATGTCGCACATTAAAAAAAAAAAAATAAGATATGTTTATCTAAAGATGCTGTCTAGATTGCATTTAGTCCGGGTTGAATCTTGCAATCATACATAAAGATAGTTGCCAATAAAAATGTGCGGTTAGGAAAATGAAGACAATGTTGGTAGTTTTTATTCGAAGTATGATACAGTTAAATATGACCGAAGGAGATAGGGTCCGTTGGTAGAGCGGTGCCCCGGCAAAGCAAGGGTCCTGGGTTCTACGAATCGGGAAGTCACGGGTTGGTGTTATTTTACAATTTATTTATTAAAAAATAATATATTGTATATTTGCGGCATGTTACAGAGTGGAAGATACTCTCAGCATCGTCTTAGACCATTATTACGAAACATTGTTTGCAATGGTCTAGGTATATTTGGTCAGATCTAAACAGCCAGGTAATTCTCCACTTTCCTATTTCCAAACTCATTCCCCTCAAAAGTACCTTCAGCCTCACCATATACCCCAATTGGGGGTGGATTTGTTGGTTCACTGACTCCAGACTTTTGGGAGTAGGTGGTACTCTTGTGGGGTACTCACATAGAGAAAAAACAGTATCCGAAAAGTTATTTTGAAATTGGCAAAAGCAGATTTTTTCAATTCAAACTTCAGAAAGAATTGATAGGTTTCCTGATAAACTTTTACTAAAACACGGATGTATTATCACAATGTCAGAACACTTGTCCATGAAATTCCTAATATTTTCGCATTTAATCGTTATATACTATCAAGGCAATGTATTAACACATTTTCCGATATATTAGGAAATTAACTAAATGTTTTTCAGGAATCCCGTTTTTCAAATTGGATTACCAATAATTTGACGAGATTCTTAATAAATTAGCAATAGGTAATAATTTTTCTCCTCGCATTAATATAAACGCGAATTTATATAGCTCAGTGATAGTATACCTTCAATGCACTACAAAAACACAATAATACTATTGATTTCTGTTAGTGACATTAATAACTAAACGGTATCTGTCACCAGCCATTATATCGGAATCTACAAGTCCTATTCACTTCCGGGGACACCATCGTAATATCCGGTCTCGAACTCCCTCCAGGATGTTGTAGGATTATAACGTCTCCATAGTTGACTATTATGAGGTTAGCATCCTGACAGACTTCAGCTGTAAGATTATTAAATTTCTCCATGAATCTCCGTTAGCTGTATAATGTCATTGCCTTTAGGCATAATATTACGGTTTGATGACGAAATTACATAGCTGTGAAGTTCACGTACCAATATAACACTACCTACTTATTAGAGATGAGAGGTTCATGAGCGAACCGCACTATTGAGATAGCTCTTTTTGATGAGTCATATTCGTTTGACTCCCAGTGAATCGTACCATGGCTCAGTTGAACAGATACTCTGTTTATCAGGAGGTATTTTAGAAAAATAGCGTTACTAAAATTATCCAAGTATTAATTGTTATTAAATAGTCAAGATACGTGAATGGCGTTTAACATTCCGACATCTGGACTTGGAGATACTAACCTACATCAGATTATCTGCATGTGTAATACCAGTATCTTAGAGCAATTAATTTCTCATTTCACTCAGTGGATTGTGAGCTATGAAATGGCTTCTAATCCCACGACCTTTAAACAATTTGCCATGTTCGTAATATAAAATTAATAATGAATAGTTTCACAACCAGAATTGACACTTATACAGTGTTAATGTAGATGGATTATTTCCAATGAATAATGTTTTATTCGACTTCAGAAAAGAAAATTCCAGTGAAGATGAATTTTGGTGCGTAATTAACAAAACTTGAATATAGCTTTCACAGAATTTGAATATTAACTTAACACGGTAAATTTGATGAATTATTAAAGTTCTGTCACAAACTTTTCCAATTACAGTAATTAATTGTCGACTTTAAAAATAGGTCGACGTAAACACTTTTTTTTATATCCTTTTCGCTAAAAGCAACAAGTAGGCGTAAGCAACACGAAATGTTGTTTCCTCGCTGTCGGAATACACACTGATGTGTAAATTTAGTATAAATTTGGATTCTGAAAGTTTGTGTGTGAACTTTTACTGCACAAAGGAAAATATATAATGCGAAAGGAGAGATGAAGGACTCACCACACATTTGGAGCAAAATACTGTGCTACGCTAGAAGCTAGCCTGGCATTCAAACGTTTGAGCCGGCACGTAAATCAAGACAGCGCGGTTATAGACATTTTATTTATTCCGGTTATTTTTTTAACAAAACATTAATTAATTAAATGATAAAAATACGGCCAAAAAAATATGCCCATATATATTTTGCGTCATTAATTTTTTAAAATTATCATTATTTTTTATTTTATTTTACCTCTAATGCTCAGTGGGTTAATTTACTGAGTATCCGTAAAGGGTTAACGTAATGAAGTTAAATTAATAACATAATGAAATTAATGCCATGAATTACTCAACACAGGTGATTATTGTTTTTACGTGTGGTATTATTAATAGAATGTAATTTAATGCAGTTTTGGTGCATATTTATTCTGTTTGCGAACGAATAACGCATTATTTCCATTAATTCATCCAGTAATGGAATAATAACGAAAAATTACAAAATATTCACAAAAGTGCGGTTTTTAAATGAGGATTGTTTTAGTAGTTTAATTATTTGGATTGGATAACGAACTGCGGGTAGAAAATTATATTATAAATGCCTTAATAGTAAATTAATAATGCTAATGATTATTAAAGAGAAAAATAAATATCTGGCTCGTTTGGGACCATCTATGATGCGTAAATTTTGTGTAATTGTAATTTTACGTGGAATTGAATGACTGTGAATTGTGAAAGTTTGTGTACGAATGATAACTGAATAACGGAGAAAGAGAAGGGACTCACTTTGTATCTGGAGCAAAATTCTCTGCTTCATTCAAATAATAAAGAGTGGATTAGTGGTTCACGATGTTATTGACACGTGTGGCACAAACATAAAGGTGGTCAGCGAGCTTTAAAGGGCGCTAGTTTGTTTCTGCGAGCGAAGTAGTCGGGGGATACTACGAGCAAAGTCCCCTGGCTAGAAGTAGTCAGGGGATACTACGAGCGAAGTCCCCTGGCTAGAAGTAGTCAGGGGATACTACGAGCGAAGTCCCCTGGCTAGAAGTAGTCAGGGGATACTACGAGCGAAGTCCCCTGGCTAGAAGTAGTCAGGGGATACTACGAGCAAAGTCCCCTAGCTAGAAGTAGTCAAGGGATACTACGAGCGAAGTCCCCTGGCTAGAAGTAGTCAGGGGATACTACGAGCGAAGTCCCCTGGCTAGAAGTAGTCAGGGGATACTACGAGCAAAGTCCCCTAGCTAGAAGTAGTCAAGGGATACTACGAGCGAAGTCCCCTGGCTAGAAGTAGTCAGGGGATACTACGAGTGAAGTCCCCTGACTAGAAGTAGTCAGGGGATACTACGAGCAAAGTCCCCTAGCTAGAAGTAGTCAAGGGATACTACGAGCGAAGTCCCCTGGCTAGAAGTAGTCAGGGGATACTACGAGCGAAGTCCCCTGGCTAGAAGTAGTCAGGGGATACTACGAGCAAAGTCCCCTAGCTAGAAGTAGTCAAGGGATACTACGAGCGAAGTCCCCTGGCTAGAAGTAGTCAGGGGATACTACGAGCGAAGTCCCCTGGCTAGAAGTAGTCAGGAGATACTACGAGCAAAGTCCCCTGGCTAAAAGTAGTCAGGGGATACTACGAGCGAAGTCCCCTGGCTAGAAGTAGTCAGGGGATGAGAGCAGTGGCGGTTCTATAAGACAACAATAAGGCGGTGTATAAGGCGGTTATATAAGACAACAATAATAATCAATTATGTGCATCAAAACAACTGGTTTTATTCCTAATTTATTTAAAATTTAACGCAAAACAGCGGCGGTGGAAAGTGACTAGCAGTGACATCTGTTGTCTCTAATAGAAGCTTTCATTCACAAGTCCATACGATTCGCTGGGTCAATTTAAAGAATGTCCATTTAGGCATCTTCTGTCCCTATGCGCACCATAGAATAAACGAGATGGCACTATATTTTTCGTCGAAGTAAAAATCAGGTACCGAAGAAAGCTTAGGGACGCTTAGGTCATGATCGTGGGGGAGACATCACGATGGATATTATATGTTTTACAGAGATGGTGACATAAAAAAATGTCGGTTTTTCATTTTACACGCTTGTAGTGTGTGGAACAATGACTGTTTTTTATTTGGATAGTTCGGGAAAGGTTTAGAATAATTATATATTATGTTATTATCGATTTAGAATAAAGTTGAAGAGTGAAACAAAACAAAAAATGTAAAAAAAAACAAATCTACTCCCTGTTGAAATTGTACAACGTCTAAATATAAAAATAATATTGAAAAAAACAAGAGATTATCGAACACACCTATTTTTTGAAGAATTTAAAGTATTCAAATTTAATGATCTTGTCCAAAAAAACATAATAAATCAAATACTAAAAGAAAAACAAAATCACAGCTTTTTAACTGAAAGTCGTACTCGTCAAAAATATATATTTCCAACATAAAAATGTAACACCACTTTTGCTCAACATCATTACATATATCTAGGAAAAAAAATACTTCAACAGCCTACCCGAAAATGTCAGAACAATAGAAAACGATAAACACCTACTAAAAGCAATTAAAGATAAGTTCAATGTAAAAATACCAAAATGATGAAACTATCTTTGTAATTAATTATAAATTTTAGTATTCATAATTACAAACACAAAATATTTTTCATCTTGATACTCACCACTCTACTAGACACAAGCGCCAGCTTCTATAGAAGAGGAATATTAAAAGATCAAAAGCATTGAAAACTAACTGTACTAATTGTAGAAATTATCTTTGTTAAAATTATTGATTATACTCTGTAAATTGATTAATTATCTAATAAAATATATTTAAAAAAGATCATTGTCAAATAGAATCAAACTCTTATTTTATTTACTTTAATGTTGTTCACATGTTTACTATATTAACATACTATGTATTTAGAGTCGCGGAATCTAAGTATTATAACAAATTGATATAGATAATAATATATGAGCATTTTTCACATTATCAAATAAAGCTTAGACACACTTTTTTTTCAAATGACCTACCACGCCTGGATCCATAGAGCCGCCTCTGGATGAGAGATAGGTTAAGGATTATGGAAAAATACAACAATATTACTTCCAAGTACAGCGGTCTTGAACGGATGTGTAAATGAGACATTGTGTAAATGTCGTAACCACACTGTTGGTCGCTTCATCTCTAATTGTGCAACCTATTCCAATAACACTGTGCTGTGGAGTGCTTTAATACCAAAAAATTATAATGACACTATTAAATCCTCGGAACGAGTTTACGATATCGGTTATTTCCTCCGTTCTGCAAAACGTATGGAAAAATCCTTTGTCGATTGTTTTTCAAAGGATTTTCCTTTTCCATCAGTAAATCATGCGGCTTCCTCATAGCGATGCGGTTCCACTGTGGATGTGAGATTGTGAAGGGATTACATTCCCGATCTAACTTCCTAGCAGAGTTATTTTATTTTTTGCCCTTTGAAAAATAAAAAAAAAATTAGAAAAAGACAAAATTCTAAATGAATACTTTTTTTTTTATCAAAAATAGCGCTACAAACACTTTTGAAGGGACATTAAAAAAAGGGCGCAACTTATAGAAATGTGGTTTATTTTATTTAATTCGGGACATTATGCCGTTTTATGCACCAATACCTCATCCTGACGATGACATCGGAAAGTCGATGGCCCCCAGCAGCAGGCGGGTTTAAGGACGTATTTTGGTTCATCTCGGCGGGTAATCTTTGCGTTCTTTAAAGGTGTGAGGCCGATGTCTAAAAAAATTTTTCTTCAGGTAACCTTATAGGAAGAAGTCGCAAATGCTCAAATCAGATGAGCGAGCAAGATTGAAGTGAAGCTGGGAGGCTCGCTGGGTGGCGACGAAAGAACGGCCATTTTCAAGAAACTTGCAGACTGAGAAGCCCCGGTGTTGTCCGGACCAAACCATGGTAACGACTGAAAACGGAACAGCCCTCTCGACACAATGAGACCCCTCCCATGTTCTTATCCCCACTGCACGGGATGTACCGGCCCTTCAAAACTGCACTATCTGTTTTGCTGAACCCTGTATTACGGAAAAACCCACAAGCCTTTTACATTTCATTAAAATTTAAGAAATGTGGCTAATAAAAGGATACGAAAAAGTCTACTACGCATTGTGTCATTCTCGAATCAAATATGGGATTATAGGATGAAGATCTGCTATATATAAATACAATTCAAAAAGGAATCATAAAGACCATACTGAAAGTACCATAAGAACGCTTCCGATTAAAATGTTTTGACGTAAATAACGACATTCTCTACCAGACCGCGTCCACTAGATCGAATCAAAATGATATAAAAAAACTTCAAAGTTACAAAACCACATTCGGACAAAGAAACTGCAATTATATAGCAACAAGAGTCCATAACATAAAAATATATTTAAATACCAGATATAAAATGAATAGACGATTTTAATGAGTACAAACCAATAATACAAATCTGGCTGAAAGAGGTCAATGAAAACACTCTAAGAACACAATTAAATAACCTTAGTTCACCTCAGCACAGGAAACTCTTGTGAGAAAGACTTAGAAATACCATTACTATGCATACATTTAAGATAATATTGTATATGTACAATGTTTTATGTATTTATTAAAATAAAAATTTAAAAACTTGCATAAAGTTTTTTAAATTACCTGAATTCATCCAAATTTCTCTCGACCTTTTTTCTAATTGAAAAGCTTAACAACCAATCTGGCGTCTTGTCTGACTATTAAAACGTTAAATGTACATTTAAAAGATCTATAGTTTGTTGTAGAAATCACGTAAATATTTACGTTTACCTAGATAATCCAATTAGAAAATGTACATTTAAAAGATCTATAGTTTGTTGTTGAAATCACGTAAATATTTACGTTTACCTAGATAATCCAATTAGAAAATTCTTGAAAATTTTCACATTACTCTACAAAACATTTAGATTTCAAACATCTTCATAGAACCATATTGTTTACTTCGACATAGAGCAGGATTATTTACCTAGGCGGATTGGTCTCGAAGATCAAAATCATCTTGTTTATAATAACTCTGTTTTTGTTGAAAATAGTCAATACAAAAGTCATCCAATACTTTCGACTTTCAAAATATCTCCGATAGCAAGCGTAGAGAATGAAAAACCATTAATTAACATTTCAAAAAGTCTTCACAGAATAGCAATGTTTTGCCAAGACATAAAGCAAGACTATTTATTACGCGGATTGGTCTTGAAGATTTCAATATTTTAGCTGAAAATATATGTTTTCACTAGTACTTAGTACTTATTTATGATGAATTTTGCATTCTCCAAAAGAAAAATTAAAATAATAACTAAAAGCCTCCTTGTCACTATAACCCATTAGATCGTGCATATCCCATTTCCCCATTGCAGCTAATTTCATTCAATATATCCAATTCTTAATCGTTCGGAAGCGAATACGGATACGTTGTCCGTAATTTATGGCATAAAGCACTAGCTGTGGTGCCACGGGACTTTCACACAAGACTCCAATTTAGTCAGATATTGACACTGGCGCACGCTTATTGTTGTGACAGAGTTCACATGGCTGGCACAAAAGAGTTAATTCTCATAGGGGTTCTTCAGATTTAACTGTTTCTATCATTCTTCTTCTTCATGAGTCTTTTGGCGTCCAACTTTGGACATGGGCCTTCCTGATTTTTTTTCAGATTTTTCCCATCCGAAGCCCGCAGTTCTCTTTAAATCGTCAGCCCAACTTATCTGTGGGCGCTTTCTTGTTTCCAACCAAAAATTTAATCTTAATTCTAATTTTTAGTTTTAATTTAAAATTAAAACTAAATGTTACGAAAAGTAAATGAATGGGAATAGGTAAAAAATTTAAAGGACTCAGTTAAATTATTATAGAAATTATCAATGAAGAAATAGAAGTAGTAGATGAAATCAAATACTTGGGCATTATAATAAACAATTAACTTACATTTTATTTTTTATTTATTTAATACATGTTACATTATTTTGAAATTTACATAAAGTAGATATAATGAATCACCATACTAGGCGGCTGCCTGTTTCATGGTGACCAATTGAGTGTAATTACTTTGTATGAAATATGAAATCTAGTGTAAACATATGAAATTAGTAACTATAGATGAAGGTAAAATTTTGGAAAAATTGTAATAAAAAGTAGAAGATAGAAATTAGAAAGGAGAAAGAAGTAAATTAGCATTAGATTGTAAAAATGTACATAATTATTTATATATATTATTTTTAATATGTGTGCATGCAAGCACACATGTGTATATAGCAGCAGACATACCTATATACACATAACAACACATGTATACAAACACCCATATGACGCATCCTCTCGCATATAAACAATATATACACCTCTATCTGAGTACTTGGAATATTTAACTCTAACATTAAATTATTAATAAGAAAATTGTAAAAATGTAATTCTATTTAAGGAAAATAAGGAATAAATTATATGTAAATTAGTTTATAATACAGGGTTTTGGAGGTGTTATTTTGAATAGCCCGCTATTTCGGTAGATGTTACTTTTGAAGTTGTCATTTTTTAACATTTGACAAGTAGAAACTACGCCATTAATAAAAATGGAACGATACACGCTTCAACAACGCATTAAAATTCACTTGAGTGAATCAAATGCACATCATTTTGAGTGATAAGGGCCATTTCCACCTCGGTGGCTTCGATCAACAAGCAAAATTGTCGCATCTGGGGCTCGAAAAACCCAAGCGTTATTGTTTAAAAGCCTCTTTATCCTCAACGTGTGACTGTTTGGTGTGGTTTATGGTCCGGCGGAGTCATTGGACCTTACTTTTTTGAAAATGAGGCTGGAGCAACAGTTACGGTGAATGGATTGCGCTATCGAGATATGATTAATGATTTTTTATGGCTGGAATTAGATGGTATTAATCTGGACAACGTTTACTTTCAACAAGACGGCGCTACGTGCCACACAAGCAACGAAACCATTGATCTTTTACGATTGAAAATCAAAATAACACCTCTTATTGGAAAACCCTGTAGTATTGTAGCATCTTATTTTAATTACTGCTCTCTCGCCTTTTTATTGTGCAATCAAACACAGATAAAGAAATTGCAAATAATTCAAAATAAGACATGCGAGCAGTATTGAATTGTATTAGGTATTTCAAGGTAATTAATATGACGAAAAAAAATCTAGGTATGTTTAGTGTGAGACAGCGAATAATTTAAAATACTTTAGTATTTATATTTAAGCACAAAAATAAGATTCTCCCGAAATACATGTTTAAGAATGTACATTTTAAATTACAAATACATGGCTACCCCACGATAAATTATGGGATTTTAGATATCCAAAAACATTTTTTGCAAATGGCGTCTTGTTGTACCGGATTCAAAATTTGCAAAGAAAACAGAAACAGAATTTACGTTGACAAACCATGAATTGCTATGAAACTCCTTGAGAACGCTGAATAATTCTGTGAACACAATTCTATATTTTTACAAACAAAGTTACTGCCTTACGAACGGCAGTTGGGGTTATTTTTTATTTAACCACCTATATTAATCGTATTTTTAAAATGATTACCTTTTCAGCTTAACAAAATTATTTCATAAGGGTAGATTTTACACATTTAGAAATTGTTTTCAATAACTCTGTTTTTTATTGTTGCTGAAAACAGTAAAAAAAGTCACCCAATACTTTCTCTATTCAAAATTTCCCAGAAAGCAAGCGAATAGTACGGAATGAAAAATTTAAGTGTTTAATCCAGCGAGTGTATTATAATTCCCGTCCCCACTCGAATGCGCCCCTGCCACACATGTAAGAGGATTTACTCTGACATTGCAATTTGTAATGTAGTCCAGGGGTGTACCGCTATTCAATTTGATTTTCGTAATTTTTTTTTCAATTTATCAGTGAAATTATTGAAACGAAAATCAGAAAGCTTTTGGCGCGTTTAAAGGAGTCTCACACATAACCGGAGCATACCATGACCGAGCTATGAACGTATCAGGCATGAGAAAAAACACGACACGCACTACTATGCCCACTGAAACGGATCGACAGCTTTCTATGCCCGTATGTATAAATGCACGGAGCGTATCGTCACCGACAAAATAATGTAGCCGTGAATATGTTGAAGGTTCGGTCATGGCACGCTACGGTGTTGGTCAGTGTCGTAGGCGTTGTTTCATATTAATTCATTGAAAGAATATTTTTTGCATGTATCGATACGGCTACGGTCATGGTATGATACATTGTGTTAGGCAGAGTCCTTTAAGCGGCAGTGAGTCTCGACAAATGGTGTCTGGCGTAGTGAAATATGCACAGCTGTTTGTGTTCGGAACTCAACCTCAATACTTTTTTTAAACCGTAGGTTGGTTGCATTAACATTTTATTGAAAGAAATTTTTTTTTTTTAAATCTCGGGAGAAGCCAAATAAATAAATGTGGAGGATAAATATTTATTGTTTAATAATGTAATGGACACAAAAAATTAAAATTAAATATTATGATGTGAAACTGCCTATTTTATTTAAATATTAACAAAGTCAATAAGATGTTGAAATATTGATAAACCAATTAAAATACTATAGCAAAAATATAATACCAGCACTTAGGGCCTTACTAATAAACGTATATTACACGAGTGATAAACAACCCTTTACTGTACATACACGATTGTTTATCATTACAACATAAGTTTCTTAATGATAAAAAACCTTAAGATTTATTGCTTGTTGTTTGTTTTTTTATTAATTGTTGTTTATTAATTGTTGTTTGCTTTTTTATCAGTTGTTATTTGTTTATTTATTAGTTGCTGAGAATTATTTTTAATATTTGAAACAAGTTTATTAGAATGGGGGAATATATTTAATAAATGTAAGAAAATGCAATAAATATTCCATTTTATACCGTGATTCATACTTTTGAGTACCAAGAAATGAAATGAAAATGGAAAAATATCAATGTCTTCATATTACGACCGTTAAAAAATATCAATGTCTTCATATTAAAACCGTTAAAAAATATCAATGTCTTCATATTACAACCGTTAAAAATATCAATGTCTTCATATTACAACCGTTAAAAATATCAATGTCTTCATGTTACAACCGTTAAAAATATCAATGTCTTTATATTACAACCGTTAAAAAATATCAACGTCTCTTCATATTACAACCGCTAAAAAATATCAACGTCTTTTTATTACAACCGTTTCCCGTATCTGCAGCCGCCGTTGTTTATTTATCTGGGTTGGCTTCTAAACGCAAGGATTTATGTCTCCGCCACGGAATTGTCGCAGTCTAGTTCAAGAGTATAATATTATTAGCATCGCGAGCAATGAACAAAAATGGTTTTACGGTCTCTTTATTAGTTTGGATTTCGCAAATTACTGCGCCGCAGGCCATTCTCTCGCGTCGGTAGCTACATTTTGAGGGAAACTTAGCAAATTAATTTGAAACGTTTCATAAAGTAGCCGGAGTGAGTATTGCGGAGGAGGCTATTTTATAATCTGGTTTTTTGTTGTTGTTTGTAGTGCGGGGTACTAGAGCTTACCGTCAACGAGATTAATAATAATTCTTTTTCATAGAAAATTAGTTTTTTTTCTCGTGTTGTTAACAGCCGTTACTTTATTGATGATCTCCGCCTAATCTAATTATATTCAAATAGAATATTATAATTGTGGGATTTGTGAAGCTAAAAGCATTTACGATTAAACATATTTGCCTCAGGATAATTGACTTTCAAGAGAAGAAATTTACACTTTGAATGTTATTGAACTTGAAAAATTACGACATTTTTAGTACATCACAAAATATCACCTGTCAAACATTTCAACAAAATAAATACGCATTTTTTATTTTTTTATTTTTATTTTTTTTAAATTTATGTCTATATAATATTTGCAGTGTTCACATAATTATTTATATTTGAACATGATATATTTCAAACTTATAACTATAATATGTTGTGTGTAAGGTAGGTTTGAGAAGGTGAAACTGTATGTGAGTAATATTGTATGTTTCGTGAACACCTCACTAGGAGAACATGTGTTGAGGTATTTAAGTGGTGATGTATAGGTGTGACAAGTATTTATGTGTTGTAGAAGAAAGTTTTTATTTTTTATAAGTTTTAATTTTTGGTTTTTTTTTTTTGGTTTTTGTAAATTGAATATTCATAAAATTTTAATGGTTTTTGTAAATTGAATATTCATAATAAATAAGTTAAAAAAATATATTAATATATATTAACATATATGTAAGAGCATATATGTGTATTGTAAGTAAATAAAGTACTAGTTAGTAAAATAATGTTTGTACTTACTGTAGGAAGTGCGCTCGCGTATTTAATTTTTAGTGACTGGCAAGGTCTACCAGCTTGCTACACTGAAACGACACGTAGCCCCCAAAAACTATTTCGCGGCTTTTTAGATCATTCTCGAGCACCCGTGTAGAGACATCACATCTCTTACATGGTGACCGGATAAATCATCACAGTGATAATTCATCACATCTTTAAAAAGTTATATAAAGTCATGGAAAGTGATGAAACAAAAACTTTATTAACTGGGTGAAGTAGGTTAGGTAAGGTTACTTAAAAACTATATTTTAAACGTTTCTAATGACTACGATCACTTTTTAAAAGTGAGCTGATTTGTCACTGTGTTGAGTTATCATGGAACCCTCCTACAGAGTTCCTTCCCGCGATCGACTTCTGGTAATAATTCTGTCCCGTGTGTCTTGCATTTTTAAATAAAATGAATCTATCGAACGATTGTCCATTTTCATTCATCTCAACAACCCGCTACCCTTTAGTACTGCGCTAGGGTAAGGCGCAGATGTACCTACGACACGGCCAAATTACTTTATCACTTGTCTGATATGATTTATTACTTATCAGATGCAATTTAAAAAATTAAAAGTTCAATGAACTTGAATAATTTTACACATTACGCAGGAACTCATAGGAATATTTAACATCACCTCATGCAATGACACCAGAAATTGATATGTTTATTACTGTGTTATTTCACATAAAAAAATATATCATAAATTTATGGCACGATTCTCTCAGTATCGCCCCAGCGAAAGATCACCAATCAGATTAGAACAGTTGGTTGAAATGGCTTTAGCCGTGTTTGGTGGATAGTGATGAATAGAAAGGCATTTCCCAAGCATCCATTTCCCCATCTAATTGCCGTCCCATAGGATGCTGTGGTTTAACTGACTCCGGTCATTATTATGCTCTTGGTAGCCAGGTAATTAACAACCATCCTCTCCCATCTTCTTGCCTTCCCCATTCTCTCCAGCCCCACGACATATCAAAGTTGGGGTTGACACAGTCCCACCGGCAATGTATGCTGATAGTATTATTATTTTAATAACTGTACGATTTAGGGTGTTCGTAAACGGAAGTGGCGCCCTCTGTTATTTTCTAAAAAAACCTTTGAAGTATTCTTGGCAGCTTTATCTGCTAGTAATAGTTATTATTAAAATGATTTTTTTTATTCTGTATGATGTGATCTGCATTGAATTGTAGGTAGGTACTATAAGTGCTATTTTGTGTGTAAGCATTATTATTGATTTAATTGTATTTTTAACAAATTTATTATAGTATAGTATAAAGTATAAAGGTCAGTTGTTTCACAGTTAATCACAATTCAAAGTTAATATTCAAGTTCTCTGAAACAATGTTCTGTTCTGTGAAACAACTAACCCAAAATAGAATGATAAAGAATTCGAACATAATTTTCAGAGAGTTTGAATATTAATTTTGAAAGTTTGATGAATTGTTCAAGTTCTGTGAAACACAGTTATCTCTTTGACGAATAGTTTTCTTAGTATCACATTATTTTACAGTGTTACCTACTTCTTGAAATGCTTTTATTAGATAATATATTATGTTACGAGGAAAATCCGGATAAAAAATTCCTGACACAAGTATGTTGCTTTTCCAAAGAAAGTAATAACCTGTCCATCAAAGGCTTCTCACATCTGGAGGCGGTGTGATGGATTAGGAGAAGTTTGTATTTATTGTATTATATAATGTATATGGAAAGTCAGAGAGTTGTGCATCAACATATTATCTAATATTTAATGTAAGTTTTGTTTATTTCACATATTAGAATTTTTAAATTTTTAATTAATACAGTAGCTTCGAATGTTTACGAACATAATGTGTTTGAAGCAATTAGGATCATGATCAGGATGGCATAAAACAATATTTTACTCACTTTCAGTTATCAGGGCGATGTCACTATTTTGACTGTAATTATGGCAGTTGCAGTTCATTTACAAGTGAGTAGACACATTACAATGATTACAAACCATTTTTTAAACCCACACTAGGCTCTTTCGTTCACCATTGAACTTTTTTCAAAAGAGAATAAATAGAACGGCGATCTAACACATAAAAGATGGTCATTATTGCATTAAGCCTTGTGGCATGGATTGATGGAAACCACTCCTTAGGTTTAGGAGATATTCACTGATATATTTCTTAAAGATGCTGTCAGGATGTCGGAGAATAAGGAAGTTGAGTGAAAAATATTTTGACTTATAAAAAATATGTTCATGTAGATCAAAAAATATCGATTCTAAATATATAAATATATTTCTATATTATTATTCTTAGAATTAGTTAAACGTTCTAGAAAAAGCATTCAATAGCAATAGACTGTATACGCTCCACGATTGGTCGAAAGAATTCTGACGTCACATGTGTCGTGACTTGTACGTACAACGGATCACCTATGGTGCATCTCTTTCTATTACATGAGAGATGGTCGGTTTAGATGAGAGAGGTGTATAGGCCAAACGTTTATTTGGGTGTGTCAAATATATGTACGTATTTGTTGTTATTATTATATGAAATGGATTTCTAAAGATACATATTCGTATGGTGCTTTATAATAATATGTTGTTTATTGCATAACTTAGAAGTTTTTATTATTATACATGTCACATAACATGTGACACACTTCAGGCCGCCGGCCGCCCAGAAAAGTCTCACAGTGAACTGGGCTGTAAACCGTTATTTTACTTTTGGTCTTTACTTTTCTGCGCGGTGGTCCTGAATTCGCGCGGAGCACGTCAACAAATAGCGACCGCAATACCGTACAAGTACCGTACCGGGCGGGAAAAGCAAATATTCAAACTTAAAATATTAATTTAACTATGAAATCTTAATCAATTTTCTTTTTTTTAATAACATCAATTCTAATAGACGGTTGACATTGGTGAAAAAATTACTGGAATTCCTTGTTGAAGAATTAAATTTTTTTCCATACAAAATGCTTAAGCGACGTGGTTTTCACAGTTCGAATGACGTCACACCCACACCCCGCCTCTTACCGCTCGGATTCCGCTCGTTTTGGCGGGCTCAGTAAAATTTAAACTTTGAGAATTAATTTAATAATGAAAACAAACTTTAAAAAAAAAAAATACCAGTATTTAAGTTTGAATGCGAAAATTGATAAAAAAATTATAAAAATGGACTCAACTTCCTTATTTGTAGATATTTTCGTTTTTGAATAAAATAAAAAAAAAGAAATTTCTTAACGTATTCGAAAACTAAAAACTGTTTTTAAAATGTGATGGAACCCACTTTCAAATTTTACTATTAAAAAAAATTTTTTTAATGGAAACATAAAAAGTTTAAAAAAATGAATCGCTTTACGTTTTTCCATCTAAACACTGAACTAAAATTAGTGATAACAAAATAAAAACACAGATATTATTAAACAAACGTATTCTAAACATTACTGCCACCTCACTTTTTCGTCATTTTATACAAAAAATCTCAAAATTTCATAATTCTATTTCAAATTGCGGTAGGAACCTTTGATTTCCTAGAGGTGTACATTTTAATTATTCTGTGGTTAACTTCTTTGTTTTAATATGAAGCTTGATGTTTTGCGTTTCTAACACCATTTAGTTTATATTTTTAACCAAGGCGGTAAGGGAGATGCAGTGATTTCTATGAGACCATATTATGAGCTGTTCCGAAAAGTGAACAAATTAACTCTACGGGTAATAGCTGTTCTGTTTGTTCCCAAACCCGAACAAATTAGTCTGAAGAGTTGAGAAGTTTTGGATTTTTAAATGATTATCACTTATCATTATTTACTTATTCTGCGACCATAACGAGATTAAATTATTAAAAACAATAATTAGTCGCCTGTAATATCAATAAAATGTCGTCGACGGGAATTAAGCCCGCGCCTTTTGATGTCCGGTCAAACGCTCTTGACCACTGAGCCACGTCGGCTTATTTCCAACCCGCCAAATAATTCAATATGTACTAGTACTTCAATCAACAATTATTGCTTAATTTATTTTTTCCACCTGTAAACAATCAACTTTATTTTTGCACGAAAGGCTTTGTCACTTCTAAATTTCCCACTAGATTTTCGGCATTTATTTTTACTCGGGAAATATTTTAAATTTGTATTGATATTACAGGCAACTAATTATTGCTTATAATAATGTATTATCCTTTGTGCTATGCATAAAAAATTTGTCTTATAAACATTAGTTTATCATTTAAAAAAAATAATAAAGAGATTAAAGAATAGTTTGTCTTTTAAAACGAAAATAGGTTCAGGGTTCCAAAGTAAAGGCTTTATGAACCTACCCACAAATAAAATGTCAACATTAAATATTATTATGACAGTTCAACTCAAAGTCAAACAGCGAGTAGTTATAAAACAGAAAGAAAAGACCCTAGGTCAGAATATCACAGATTGAAAAAGCTTGGAACGTTAAAAAACTGTCGTTACGAAGAAATAAAATGAGAGTGTTACATTTTGGAAGAGGGTCAAGAGAATAAAGAATAAATAATATTAATAAATCCCATAAAAAGCACACTCCGAAGTAATACAAATCACATTGATGTCTAAAATGCTTTCTTTGATTTCGTTTTTTGCCATAAGCCAAAAGTTAAATAGGATTTATATACACCATTATGCCATAACAGCAATAATGCCCCTTTGGTACTCTGTTTTTACCGTTTGGGTACTCCGTTTTGAACGTTTTGGGCCGTTTTGACCTCTTAACGGCCAATAAAACCTATCGCTGCCGTAAATCCGATTGACAAAATAAACCTTTTTGTTTCGTATCGACTACGCTGGACTATTTATTTGTGATTGATAAAAAATGTACGAAAAATTCATGTTAAATTTACAAATCAAGTACAAGTCACGAACTTTAACCTACCAAAGTGGATAGGTAAATATAAAAAATATTAATATTGAACCCAGTTTTCAATTACCCCAACTATTTAGTACACGAAAGATTTAGACTTAAGTGGATTACTTTTGAAAACAAATTTATTTTTATATGATATAGAGAGATCCCAGAGCCAATGGGACTACATTTTACTTTCATAAGATATGAGATATCTTTGGGGATGCTGTATTGATGGTTTTTTTGAAGAGAGGAAATAGTGAACATAGGTCTTGAAGAGACCCATATTATAGGAGGAAGGAAACACAGAAGCCTGCAAATTGTTTGACAGCAGAGCTGTCGAACTCAAAAACGAGTCGTAGAAACGATCGTTTTACTCGAGACTTATGTCAACCGTGTTGAGCGCGCGATTAGGATGTTACCCGATTATGCACCGGTTCCGAATATATCATTGACGCTTGTTACTCGGAGCATCTTCATTGTAATACCCGTGGAAGGACGAAGGACCTCATACTTACCTGATGTCGAATACGCCTATGCTCTAAAGATCGCAATCCGTTAAAACAGGAGAATCGATCAAACGGACCGCCCGTTTCTGCACAGAGTAATGGGTTTTTATGTTGGGGCTCAGAGAGGATAAAGGAGATCAGGCGTGGCTGCCAAATACAACAGTGGGGCGCACTTGCAGTTTATACAGGGTTAGCAGTTGTGTACTTACATTTTGTTTCTCTAGACAGCTTATATCGCTCTGAAGCAATTTTGATGAAAACAAATGAATTTTTAATTCTTGCGCTTTCTTAGCGAAGTGAAATTATTGTTCACACGTAGAACTTAATATAATTTAATAAGTAAATAGCACTAAGCTTGGTTACTTACAGTTAATACGTGTAAATGAAATTCAATTAAACCGTCTAATACTGCGCAATGCGGCTTATGCAAGTACTCGTATGAATATTACATGTATGAGAAAAGCGCTTCACAAGCTGTAAATTTCTATAATTTGTACTGGGAAATTTAAAAACTTTTTCCACAGCTTTAAAGGATGCCGCCATAGCGTAGGTTAGATGGAGAAACAATCTTGTTTTAAAGGAACTACCATTGAAGTAACTTCTTTAGATTTAAAACAAATAATTTTTTATTATTTAATTTGGTATTTTGCTAATATATCATCACATTTGTGCTAAAGTTGCAAATCTGCCACTTTCGCCAAAATGACTTTTTGATGAGAAAAAAAATTTCTATTTGGTGATACGCATTGTAACATATCAACAGTATTTTATCTCCTCTCCAGTAACCAAACTAATCAAATTTGCGAAAAATTATATTACGAGTAATTCGAATCAACCCATTGTAAATTAAAAAACAACAATATTTTACAACCAAGGTGTAAAATATGATTTATCAATAAAATTTAAGAGACAAGACTTGCAAATCTAACATAAATTAAAAAAAAAAAATTTAAAAAAAAATATATTTTTGCTCTCCTGAAAAGTGGAATTTTTGCAGTTTCGCCATTTTAGCATGGAGCTGACGATACGTGTAATGTTTTGTTAATTTTTCTTAAGAATTTTTATAGAACTGTAAAATATTTTAAACTATTTTCAAGTAGGTACATTTAAAAAATATTTTTGTACTGTATAGTAGAACTATTGCGGGGTAAAAGGGGAGTGCGGTCGGGTGATAAAAATCTATTTAGAATCAATTTGAACCAATATCGGTGTGCACAAATACATTCAAAAGTGCACAAATTTACCTCTACGCTTGATGTTCATTTTTCGGTAAGAACAATAAGAAGACGTAAGCACGATTTTTTACTCTTTGAGTTTGAATGCTAACGACCTTTGGCTACTAATCGTGGGTTCAAATGCGGGCGTTTTATTTGATTAATTGTTTGTTAATTGTAATTAAAATTAATATATATGTAAATAAAGAGGGTTTTGTTAAATCTAACTGTGACTCATGTTTATATTTAAAGTATTATGACAATGAGAAAATGTACATTTTACTTTATGTCGATGACATTTTAATTTTTGGTACAAACGAGGAAGATATTTCTAAATTTGAGAGTAGGTATAATATGAAAGAGTTTAAAATGAAAGACTTGGGGCTAATATCAAATTTCCTAGGTATAAATGTTAAGCAAAATTTAAAACTGATATTACAGAGTTAGATCAGAGAAAATATTTGGAGAATATTTTAAAAAGATTTAATATGCAAAATTGTAAGCCTATGTCAACCCCTATGGACCCTAATTTTAACACTAAAATATTTGTAAAAGACAGTATTGCTGTAGACAACAGTATTCAGAATTTGTGCAGACAAATGATAGGATGTCTAATGTATGCTGCATCAGGTACCAGGCCTGATTTGTGTTTTCCGGTTTCTATGTTAAGTAGGTATCAAACCTGCGCCAACAATGAGCTATTAAGTGCATTAAAGAGAGTGTTAAGATATATAATGTATAGTCTAAATTATAAGTTAATTTATAAATGTAATGATATCATTTTGGAAGGATATTGCGATGCTGATTGGGGTGGTGATATCAAGGACAGAAAATCCACTTCTGGTTATATACTTTTGATTTATAATTGTCTTGTTGCATGGAGTTCAAAGAAGCAGGCCTCTGTTTCTTTGTCATCCACTGAATCAGTATATAATATCTATGAGCATGGCTGCTAGTGATGTGTCATGGCTTATAAATCTGCTAACTGAACTTGATTTTAAAAATATTTGCCCTGTTAATATATTTTGTGACAATCAGTCGGCATTAATAAATGCAAATACAGATGCTATAAAGCGATTAAAACATGTAGATATTCGATATCATTTTGTTAAGGAATTGGTCAGAGAAAATAAGATTTGTGTAAGATATGTTAACACAAATTTGCAACCAGCTGACATATTAACAAAATCTTTAAGCAGAGAGCTGATTGTAAAACATTTAAATAAGTGTGGTGTTATGGGCAAAACTGTATAACATAATCAATGTTAAAATAGGAATTATTATTAGTTTGTTTATGTTTAACAACTATATTTACATTGAGAAGGGGTGTTAGAATATGGCAATATAAATGCAATTATCTTAGGTTGGCTATAAGGTATCTGTAAACATTGTTTTGTTGGCAATACTGTTTAACCTTGTCCTTTTGTCTATTACTAAGAAGAGACCTGTCAATGTGTACATTTGTAAGAAGAAGAATAAAGTTATTAGTGCATAAAACTGAACCCTTTTATTGAAATAATCACAATATAATATACTTGCGGCACGTTTCAGAGTGGTATATATTTTAATTATCGTGCTGTTGAAAGACTACCATTAAGAATTGAAAAGTTGCTTGAAATGGTTTCAGCCTTATTTGGTGACCAGATCTCTCCCGCTACTTCCCTTCCTCGCCCCATTAGCTTGGAGTAGTTGTGACTTAGTAGTGTTGTACTCACATACAAAGACTTAAGCAAGACAAAAGAAGTTACCGTCGGATGTATATTAGTTTTTTTTTTTATTTAAAAAAGAAAGACAAACATTCCCGGGTTACGGATAACCTGACAATATTTGAAAATCTCCTACTACCACCACACTAAGCGGAAAATGTTGCTTGTGTTGTGATGGAGGACTTAGCCAGCCGAGGAATTGAACACACTACGCCTGGGTGGGACCCAAGCGCGATGTCAACTCAGCCACCGACCGGTGGCTTATTTTTATTAGTACATTTGCACCAATACATACAATCCTAAGTTTGCACAGGGCGTTTTACACCATCTAACTTTTAATGTGTTGAATAGCATACATATTCAACTGTCTAAGACCTATCCTATATTTACTCAGAATGACGTGTTTTGCTTTTTGCAAATCAATAATACAATATGTCTTATTAAGAGGGGGCGGAATTTATAAAAAAACACAAACAACCCCTTTACATGTCACAAACATTAATAATAAAACAATTCTACAACCATATTCACATTCAACAGAACTCCTGCTATAAGAATTCAAAATACTAAATGCATTATACTTCCACCATCCAACATTACAAATTTACAAACAGTAGAGTCTAAATAAAACTGTACCATTTAAATTTAATGGAAAACTCAGACAGACATCATTTCTCCCAACTCCAAAGTGGAAAAAAATTGGCATTTCAACTATAAATATTTTAGAGTAAAGTTTTTTAATGCGTTGCCAGAAAGCATCAGAAATATAAATAACAAAAAAGATTTCAAATTTCATTTTTAAAAACACTCTCAAAATATAAACTGAATATTTCAATATATAAATAAAGAAACAACGAACATAATAAGATATTCCCCGTATGCACAAATCTAGCTTTATTATGGCTTTATAAAATGTACCACCATGTATATAACATTATGTGAAATGATTTCTATGTAGTGTAACATGTTAATGTGCCTACTAGAAACCCAAGACAAAAGGTAACATTCTTCTGCAATACATACACAAACTACTATCAGACACACTCACTAACCAATATTATGCACGATCTGGGCTACAGGTTTGGGGGTACTATTGATATATTTATTGACTCCATTTATAGAACTAAGCGTAATCTATACCAGTACTTTGTTCAATCCTAGAAATTATAGTAGCGTCGGTAATATAGTTTTAATGATTTGTATTATATGAAGTATTGTTCTTGTTTCTATATTAATTAATGTTACTGTCACATGTTTGTCATGTTTTATTGTCGTAAGTCAAAAAAAACGATTTCAATAAACTCTAGCTAAAAGAGTTTTTCACAGTGGGTTTGCCAAAAGTGCACTGTACATATATTCCCGGGTCACTTAGTTGTTGGCTTATGTTCCTAATACAAATTAAGTTCTTTGTTCAGAAATAAGGTTAAAAAACAGCCTCGCCTCCGCCTCCACCGTACGGCGTACATTCCCCATGCGTTAATTAAAGCGCGAGCTTTCCGCCCCCCTTCCGGCGGAAGCGGAAGGAAGAATTAAAAATGGCGCCGGAAGCTACCTGTACCATTGATATCAATTTGTTGCTGGCGCGAAACGGTCGGCTTGAAATTGGAACGAGCTGCTGTTCTATTTTCTATTTTCAAATTTTGAAATCGTCTGATTGGCTTCGCCCTTTGAAGGGGTGATTATATACCAAAGTAAAGGATTACATTGTAATAATGATTTGTATTATGTTAAAATAGGCGAAATATTGAACACTCTTCTTGCAAGAAATGTATTTTTTCATTTATCAAGATACCACGATTAGCATGTTATAAAAAATGTAGGATAACCCCAATGGAATTAATATTAATTAATAAAATAATCACTTAAAGAACAACAATATTTTTTTGTATTTCTGCACACAATTAATAACAACTTGTTATTTTTATAAATGGCATAAGTACCATTTGATCGCTTTTTATAAAAAAAAATCTAAATAACTTTCTGAGAGTGTTACCAAAAATAAAGCCAACACCAAATAATTTGTTGTTATATTTGTAACAACTGTTTTGCTGACACAAAAATATAACAATTAACATTTCAGTAATGTTTTACAAGTTAAAAATTGAACGCATAGGAAAAACTCACGAACTTATTTTTGTGCACAGTGTAACAATAGCCAGCGCGTTTAGGAATGAGCACAAGGTACTAGCGGGTTACGGTGTTCAAACCACCCAATAGTTGAAAATAACCAGAATATTTAAAATACTCGAAGGCGGTTTTTCCAGTGGATTACGTTTGTTAGTTATTTTGTTGTAGTTTCAATACCACCCGCCAGATGTCGGTAAAGTGTATATGTATGTATGTATAGTGTTAAGGTGCTTCCACCACAGGACAGAGACAGCATGTCGGTTTACCCGAATGGTTACGAGTTCAGCCGATTCTTCAAATATTTTTTTTTATGTGAAACCGCACATGAGTACAAACTGCTCAATACCCCAACATAAATATCTCAATTGGCACGCCCTATTGGGGTATGTTGTGAGGCTAAAGGTAGTGAAGAGGAAAGTGGGAAAGTACCTGGCTATCCAGATCTGTTCATCAAACATGGCCAAAGCCATTTCATGCAGAATGGTGGTCTTACACCAGGGCAATACTGGCAGTATCTTCCACTCTGGAACGTGCCGCAAATATACTGTATATTATTTAAAACGAGTAATTTGTGAAACAATACAAATTGATCAAATAAAATGTGTTTGCCCACGCCGGGATTTTAACCAGCGACTTCCAGTTTGCTAGTCGAGAGCCTTATCCCTCGACCCCGGAGACCATCAACGTCGAACCTAGCCGACCCCTAGGTAGCCAGCTCACTTCCAGTTGTTCCTGTCGTTAGAATAACTGATTGACGAACCAAAGCGTTTATTGATTACTCCCGATCGTAAGTGTATTCCATACTAATAAGATTAAGAACTAAACAGTTCGCCAGTACATTACAGATAGGGAGATATACGAAGATTTAGTAAATAAATATTTATTTATTTATTTACAAGGGCAAAACAGACGATCATGTTTGAATATTCAATTAACGATAATATTTTTCATCGCTTTAGTCAAATAAAAGATCTAGGGGTTACTTTTGACAAAAATGACATTCCACCAGCACACAAATGACTTATGCAACAGAGCATATAAACTGCTGGGCTTTGTCATTCGCAATTCACGCTCATTTCAAAACCCACTAACAATTAGACTACTTTACAACTCACTGGTGCTAAGTGTACTGGAGTCGAATTGTATTATCTGGGCCCCATTTGAAGTATCCTATATTTTATACATTGAAAGAGTTCATAAAAAAATCATACGTTTCTTATTTTTACGCCTCTATGGAACATATCCATATTTATATCCATCGAGATTTATTCTAGGTATGACTAACTACCATTTTCTAGAAATTCGTAGATGTTTTGCGTTGCTAAAATATTTCTTTCAATTAATCAAAGGCCTCGTCTCTAACGGTGAGATCCTGGCGCAAATCAATTTATTTGTCCCAAAGTCTCACTCTCGGGCATGTCACCATAACATATTATATTGCCGATTGAGTCGTAAAAATCTGTACCCGAATTCGCCCGTGGGAAGAGCGATACGCTATTTAAATATATTAGATAAAAATTTCGACATATTCTTCGGAAAATTCAATGAGTTTGTAAGGTTTTTGGCACTACATTCTCACTGTGAAAATGGTACTTTTACAATTAGTTAGATAAAATATCTGTAATGTTGTAAATTTTTTTGTACACAAATAAAATAAAAATAAAATAAAATTACAAGATAATACTTTATAAAATGATAACAAATTTATAATGTATTATTCTCAGTTAGTTTACAAAACTCATTTCGTGAAAGACAACATTATATTAAAGACAAGACAACATAAATATATTAAAATAAATAAACGTTGAAGTTATTTTGGAGTTTCAAAGAAATACTGTATTAGTCATTAATAAAACTGCCGAGGAAATAGCTTTCAAGAGCTTTTGCCAATGTTTTTTTGTTTGTTGCCGGAAGTTTTAGATTACTAGGTAATGCGTTGTATTCCTTCTGTGCAATATCTTGTAAGGAGTTTAAAAAGAAAATTATTCAAATATTACTTTCGACACCCATTATAAAATGGTCAAAGCATATTTTAGTTACGCGGGTTCCAGATTCGATTATAAGTAAAGTGAGAATATTAAGAACCAACGTAATATTTTTTTATTAAATAACATTTGGAGGTTAGATCAAGCAATCCAATAATAATGACGAAGCAGATAATACTAATAAATCTAAACGATACATGAACAGAATAAGATAGAAAATAAAAAAGGTAACGATTGTAACTGGTAATCGAACTAAGTTTCTCGGTCTTACCGAGAAAACACTTTTAACCACTAAATATGTAACGGGTATAATTTTAAAAATATATTTCAATATATTTAAGTTAAGAACTTAGTTTGCCACATTGTACACTAAACCATTATCCGAAAATTTATTTGCGTGTAGGAAATTTTGAACTTCAAAGCATTTTTTATAGGTCCCATACAATATGTTTTTTATAGATTTATAAAAACACTTGTCAAGAAATGCTTGATAGTATAAAACCGCCAAAAATGTGTTCTACTTGCAATTTTTAATTAAAGCATGTATATTGTATAACACACATAAGTTAATAATAATTCCCCAATACAACGGTTTGAAACAATGGGAAACGAATACTTAGGTGATGTCGATATATTTAATATTAACTTCGGATTTTGAATCGAATTTTGTGGATTACGTAAAAGACTTATTTAAACACTATTCCTAAATGGAAGTTATATTTTTGTAACCAGTCAAATCGCTGTATTTTTAAATTTATGTTCTTGTTATTTTTAATATTTCTTTCTCATGTTTCAAAACTGTCATTAAAATTGTACCACCTACATGTAAAAGCCCTCTGGGCGTTAAATAAATGAATAATATATCTTTCTAAGCGACCAAATTTTCAATCCGAAATAATATGATTTTGCATTACTTCGTGTTGCATCCCCCGATAATTTTAGGGGAGTAATCTTGAATTACTCCTATCCAGGTTAGCAGCGCTTCATCTTTACCCAATGAATCATACATATTACAGTAAGCACTGCGAAAGGGGCCGGGTCAACTCACCTGTCGCCACGTAAGGGGGTTGATATAGAGAAATCACCCTTCCACCGAGGTGTTGGCCCGGATTTACAGTTCCCGACTATTCCATCTCTGCCAAAAGGCTTTTCGATACGAAGGTATCGATGCGAGAGACGAATATGAATACGTATTTAGAATAATAATAAAAATATTTAACGTTTTCCTGTGTGTTTTTTATTATATATTACACACTTTACAAATATAAGGCAAAAAGTCACGATAAACAGCATGTTAGCAGTTTGTCTAACGGGTTCTTTACATTATAAATCTTATTATATTGAATTTACAGTTACATTTTTACAATTATACGTATAAAACAAAAAATTACAAATTTTACAGAAATACAGCAAAAGAAAATTATGAAAAACATAAATAACAATTTTAAAAGTCTTCAGAATAATATATCATTGTAAGCTAATACAAATTAATTCTTTCAGTAAGCCAAATCTTCAGTAAGTTCACCAATTGTTTGTTTTAGGCACAGTTTTTAATTTCAGCAGGTAACATATTTAAACAACTGGGAATCATATACTTTAACTTTCTCTGTCCATATTTATTTGTATGCTTAGGTACAATAAGTCCTTCATTAAAGTTAAAACGAGTATTATGTTTGTGTTCTAGCCTGTTTATATATAAGGGGTTATTTATGTGCTGAAATATAATTTTGTACCACAAAATTGCTCTCACTGAAAGAATTTTGAGACTCTGATAGAAGTTTGGAATATTATGCATTTGTATAATTTTTTTTCAACTAATAATTTAACCAGTGAATTTTGCACGGATTGAACATGGTCGATATTAGTTTTACAGGAAAATCCCCAAGGTGTTATTCAATACTTTATAACAGATTCAGCTAGAGATAAATAAATTATTAGAAGTTAGTGAGACTCTGATAGAAGTTTGGAATATTATGACTTTCTTTGTATAAATTTTTTTCAGCTTATAATTTAACCAATGAATTTTGCACGGATTGAACATGGTCGATATTAGTTTTACAGGAAAATCCCCAAGCTGTTATTTATTTATGTTACTTCTCCTTATTACAAAAAATATAGAAGTCCAGAAGGGTTGACGCCCGAGGAAGACATGGCACGATCAAGTGAATCAGATACTCGAGTCGGGCCATGTCAAGAGTCAGAATAATAGAAGAGTATGTATGAGACGATGTATGAATGTGAATAGGCAAGAAGTGTGTGCCAAGACCGAGTTGTTTGGCGGTCCGTCCTCTCTGCCTACCCCTGCGGGGAAACGGCGTGATGGTTAGTTAGTTAGTCAGAAGGGTTGAGTTAAAAAACCTATGAAACTATTGGTTTGTTATTTCCGTCCAAAATAATAAAATTTAACCCAAGTGGCACCTATTATCATTTTACAAAACTAATAAATGCAATAATTATATTTTTTATGTGACTTCGCAAGACCGCCCCTGTCTGTAGCGTAATGGAAGGGGAGCTATGTTGCCACCCGGTATGACCCGCTTATATGTGATACTAAAAGCAGTAAATCACCAGTTTGTCCACTGGACCCAGTTCATTGCAAACACCCGCGTTGTCTTAGTAACCAATCTTACCTTCAAATTCAGCTAAGACGCCCTCTTGTCTTTGTCAGTATGATTGTGGCTGATGAGCCAGTACTTTATAATACTTATTTGCTGTAAAAATGTTATTGTCGTCAACTTTAACGTACTGACCAGCTGTAATTTTAGTTTGAGCTACACTTTTTGACACAGGAATGCCATAGTGAGATAAGAGGCTTATGATTATATTGTAATATACTATTTTTTGAATAAATAAATACATGCCGTATTAGAAAAATATGCTTGTTAACAGTTTCCCGAGTCATAGATATTTATTTATGTACACAGATGAGGGATACATGTTGGAAATCACCCTGTTATTCACCTCCTATAAAAATAACTGTCTGCATACAATAAAATATACGTTTGTAATACAAATAACCTGTGTTAAACAAAAAAATGATATAAAATAGTTTGGTATTATTTTGCATGTATTTTAATATTTTTATTTCTATTTTCTTTAAAATATCTTTTTATCAATCAGTTTAATCTTTATTTTTTATTTCTAATATAGTTTCTATAATTTAAAAGTATTTTTAAATTTTTTGTTTTACAATAACATTTTCTTTTCCCTTGTGTTTTATTATTTGTTCTAAATAACATTATTTGTTACTTTTACATAAATCATGTACGACTACCACAATAAGGGAATAAGCCTACTATGGTAGTTGAGAAAATCAACAAAATTGTAATCTTGTAAAATTTATAGTAAAAAGTTTCTTAATCATTATACTATGCACAATTGTTTGTTTAAACGTAGATGTAAAAATAGCTTTAAACAGTTATTAAATATATTCTGTTGAAAGTTAAATGGCTATTTTATTCCTAGTTCTACGGTTTTCACGGTGAGTGAAGTTATGAGATGAAAACAATAATTGACTGTGTTGCGCTAGTAAGTTGTGCAAGATGTGCTCACGAGGTATATTATAATATAGGCAGAAGTACACAAGAGTCTCAAATGCCCAAAGCCAGTGGCATTGTGGCATCCCCTATTGGGACGTATATTTCCCATAAAGAGGGTGTTTGCTAAAAGCAGATCACGAAGATAATTATTGAGATTTATTTAGCAATTCATATGTGGTCACCAAACATGAAGCCATTTCAAGCAATGTTTTGTATTTGAAAAGTGATTTTTCACCAGGAAGACTGACAGCATCTACCATCCTGGGTTTAAGTGTAGGCACATCCTCACATTACCTGAACAGAATAACATATCTGTCGGTAAAAAAATGTTCAGAAACCAATTTGATACACTTTGAGAGCACAGAAAATGACTCAATTTCTCGTTGATGAGGGATAAATATCTTAGTTAAACAAGACGTGTAATAAAATCTACTTGGTTTATGATTAAGGAATAGCTAATAGCTACGAATTTAAGATAAATAATGACATACGTAATTCAAACTATCTATCGTATAGCCACAATAATTCTCATTTCAAAAGGGTCCATACGTTTTCTTCAATCTATTAATATCCTTTTCCGCTTGGAGTAAAAATCCAATTTCCACATAAACCCTAAAATTAAATACCATTGTAGAAAGTATTTTCATCTTGTCAGTTTTAGAAGTGCCGCTTTTCTCATTCCGCCATAATCTCACGTGCCGTTCGCCTGCAGTGCAGTGCACCCTATACTATATAACCACCCGGACACACTCCCCCGGTAGGGTGGGCTATTGAGGCGGGCACCCGGGGGGAGGTGGTCCTCTGTGAGGGGGTGAAATATGAACACGGCAACAAGGAGAGGCCAGTTAACAGGGTGGATATAAAATGTAGAAACTTTTGAGTGCTTTTAGGTCGTAAAATACTGAATTTTTGGCACAAGATATAATTTTCGCAGTATGACGTGTGTTTTTCTCGTGGGAGATAGTCATAGTCTGCAAACAAATTTTCGTATAAATTTCGAACCCATCCCAAATATTAGAAATTTATTTTTCCTTGACATTATTTATTTATATTTGTTTTGACGTGTTCCCGGCGTTGTCTGTGGATATGAATGGTTTACAGTAATGATGAGGCGGTGAATTCAAGTGTACATGTAAAACTGGGTTTATTTTTAAGGCGATGCACTACGTCGTGTAATATTTTAAATTGAGCCGCTATCAATAACAACCCTTACGTAGATGGCGATAAGGTTTGAATTCCCGCTTAACACCATCCGCTTGTTTTGATTTATGCAGGAAAAAAACATGGCCAATAAGTGCCTTTTATTTTATTTTGTGGATGTTCAGGCATAAATATTTTATTTTTCTAGATCATTTTAAATATAACTTAATTTGCCACATTATACAATAAAATCATAATCGAAAATGGGTTCGTAAGTAGGAGATTTTGAACTTTAAAGCAGTTTTCAGAGGCCTCATACATTATTTTTTTCTGGGCTTATAAAAAGACTTATCTAAAAAATACTCGATTATTTCAAAGTTCAAGATATATTCTACTCGCAGTATTTAATTAAAGCATCTGAAACATTTCTAGACCAGACCAAATTTTCAAACCAAAAACACATGATTTTGCATTACTACGTATGGCATCGCCTTAAGTAGGAAAACATATTATTTTAAAGAATTGAAATATATTACTTTTTAAAATTTTTGTTTCACCTGATTCCTCGGGTATCCCCGACTTCTATTCACTTATCTACTGTATACCGCATTGTTACTATTTAAAACAAAACTACATTATTTCGACTTTTATTCCTCTACGTGCATAGATAATGTGTGCTTATGTATGTATAAAACAAATAAACATTCGAATATATACTTATATGGAAGATTTAAATCATATTTAAGATTTCAATATTCAAATAATCATATTTCAGAATATAAAAGTCATTCTATTAATTTGAAATTGAATTCCTTCAAGTCAAATGTTAACAAGACTTAAGGCTCCCTATCGTGTTGTTCTAAAAACTAATTACTGTTACTGTTATGAAATGTATATGTAAGTGTATGTATGAATTTAATGCATATGTGAGTGTGTGTATGTATGTGTATATGTGTATATGTGTATGTATGTATGTGTGTATATTTACATTCTTCTTTACTTACAGTGTTCTTGTTGTAATATACTGTGAAGCATATTATCCATTATGTCATCAATGTTGTGTTTGTTTGTAATTAGTGATAGTATGAACCATGTTAAATTTAATTGTATTTGCGAGAGCTTTGATATGAATGACTGTTGACAAACCTAAAAAAAAACAATTATATAAATATATATAAATTTCATAGTATTGGCAGCATTTAGAATAGAAGTATTAAATTCAACTTATATGCAGCAATGCATTTCATGAAACGACGCTATATTAAGATAAAAAAGCGTCCTATGTATAAAATAGGTTTTCAAATATGTGTCGTATAGGAGTATGTGCTAAGATATTATTTGGAAGAATTTAATTGAATTACCGCAGCGAGTTTCGATTTTAAATTGACCATTTGACATTTCTTTTGTAAACATCATGTTTTTGACATCAAATTTGCTACATTAAAACAAACCTTTCTTCAACTAGAGGCGAAATTTATCTAGTTGGTTAACTTTATCTGAGCTTTTCAATATTATGGTACCTACCTACCTGTCTCAAAGTTTCAAACATTAATATTTGTAATCGAGCATAATCTATTTTTAACAATGTATTAGTAGTTAAGTAACTTCTTGTAAATTCCTACCTTGACTCTGTGCTTATGTGTATATGCCTATCTATTTCCTCTTTTTCTTCTTGTTTATTTTACTTAACTTCCCCTTTTCTATTTGTGTACTGATTTGTATGTGAAAATTATAATATTGATATCAAAATACCAATGTAAAATTGTACCTATTGACACCCACCTGTGTATTGTAAGTTCGTCTCAACCTATAATGAGTTTTGTAACTCAACAGGATTGCTCTAGCAAGAAAAAAAATTGTCATTGAGATAGTGACGTTTCTTAGACAAATTATAATTTGAATTTATTAATAGAAATTAAAAAACTGTTGCATAAAATATTATTCGATTTATAAAAGTAGTAAATTTTTTTGTACCTACTTACGAATCTTATGATTTCATAGGAAATTTTGGTTTTGATTTATAACATAAGAGAAAATTAGAAACATTATTTTTTCGGACACGAGGTCTACAGTTCACACAACTATTTGTAATGGCTTTAGCCGTGTTTGATGACAATTGGGAAGGCTATAGTCTCACTGGTTCTAGTCGGTTGGAAACAGTTGGGTCTCTTATGCAGTACTTACATAAAAATGGGCAAAACCAGGAGATATCGTATTTTCTCATTTTTCGCCGTGAAAATAATGTTGCCAGGTGTAAGACACCCGCAACATTAAACATCATTACATATTGACGGGAAATGTGTATTTATTATTGTTACCTTACAACTGACTTGCATGTTTTCTCAAGTCTATTTCGCGGAGGTAGGCCAGATAATGCCCCAGCGGATTCAAATCCTTGTTTATGAAAGTGACCTACTTTCCCGGTGTTATCATATTGGATGTTTTGTGCCTCTGTGAGCGGCTTGCCTCATATTTCGCTGTTGAATCCAAAATGATTTGATATTTAGGTGATTTACATACCACTCGGATCACATAGTGCTATATCTGTCACCGAACTTTTTTATATTATGGTAACACGTATAATGTAAACAGATTTATTAAAAAAGAACAGCAAACTATCTCGTTGCTTTCATTTTTTCTTTCCACGAATTTCATTGGAAGAAATATACACACTCCCTATAATATAGGGTATGCTGATGTTCTCTTTCGAATTAGTACGGATTTTTAATTCTAGTGGAACTTTGAAGAATCATCGGGTCACGTTTTTGTTTGGGAAAGAAAAACAGAAGTCACCCATAGGTGCGTGGGCTGATAATGTCAAAAAATTATCCCCGAGTATCTGTGAATTCAATTTAATAACCTGAGCACTCCATACGCTCTTCTAAGATTTGAATTGTATCTTCAGCGAATTTATTTTATTTATTGGACAATTTGTATAGCGCCGCTTTTGTGAGATATCACCTCAGGGGCGCTTACACAGTTGATGCAGGTATTACAAAAAATATAAATATTACAACAATATAGTGAAGTTAAGATAGTTAAAATGAAGTACAGGAACAAGTGACACGAAGATAGAAGATGGAGACTCTGCAGCAAGAATCCTAGGTGGTGAAGAAACTGGACCAGCTGCTGCAGCGAGAGAGTCCACCGCGTCCACCAACAGTGCCAGAACGAGGTTCGTCATCCGTCCAGGTATGTGTCTGCTGCTAATAAAGCGCTGACACCTCACATAGACGTTCCGCGAGTCCATCCTGGTGATTATTGAAGCAGTGCATTCTGCCCGGAATAAAAGGCGATGGTCGGGATAATTTACATTTATATTATAATCGCTGTAATAAATATTTGTCTAAAAGCTCATTATATGGATACCGCACAAGAGTCTCAACTTTCCCCGACAATCTGAGGAAATTGGAACTTGATTGGGAAGTGGAAGTTTTGTCTATTAATTTGTCTATTCAGATGACCAAAAACGGCTAAAATGATTTCAAGCAACGTTTTAATTCTGAATGGTGGTCTTACACCAGGGCAATACTGAGAGTACCTTCCACATTGCCAGGATTTGAACTGGCAGGACAAGAAACCTAAATTGCATTTAAAATTTTAGAAAATAAATTCTATATTTTCAAATTAAGTTCATACATATTGTCAGAACACACGCTGAAAGCTCCCCAAGCATAGCACCGATTTTAAAGGGGAAGTATTTGTAAATTAATCATACAGCGATCACTCGCAGGTCAATAATAATTAATTATGTATCTGCCATTCCACCCTCCCCCATTGAAATCAAAATTCCACACCGTTTTATCACGATCAGGAGACCTTTCAAGTTGAATTAAACTGACCATTCATCCTCACCCCAAGTCGGAAATTATTTAGTGTTTTGTGGGAGAAGTAATTGCATTCATTATTTTTACAAGGCAACCTTTATTTATTTTACGACTTTGAACCAAGCTTTCATATGCATTTTTCAAAATGATTTGTATTCATAGCTGAGGGTTGTGGTTTTATAATATTAGAAATCTGCGGAGAAATTAATTTTAGCTACGTGTTTCTTTACTTAACTAGATAACTTAAACTCAGTTCAACAAAAACTCTCTTCCAGATATGTATAAAAACAGCCGGCACAATAAAAAATATCAAAGTAATGGTTTGAAAAAATATTTCTTAGGTATGTTTAAAAATGAAAGTACCTAATTCTTTTGTCATGTGTTGTTTTATCTTGTTTCTATTTTTTCTCCTTTTCTTTTCCCTGTATTTGTAATAATCCATAATTTATTTTTACCTGAGACGATTATTTACGTGTATTATACACGGTTCCATGCTAACACAACACAGTGACTATTCAGCACACTTATCAATTAAAAATGATGAATTTTTTTAACCTAACCTAATCAACTTAACCCAGTTAATAAAGTTTTTGTTTTATCACTTTCCATGACTTTAAATAACTTTTTAAATATGTGATGAATTATCATTTTGATGATTTATCCGGTCACCATTTTACACATGTGATTTGATAAGCAACCAGATATAAATTCCTAACTTATATGTTTGTACATCCTTGTTTTTTTCTTTGTTTGTTTTCTTTTGTTGTTTGTTCTATTTAACCTCTCTTCTTATATAAATCTATTTGAATTAAGCTTTTGTTTCGTTAATTAGTGAATGCAAATTTTAAAAGCGGAAATTAAACCACTTCCCAACATTTGATCGAGCTGAAACTCGTCGATGACAATGCATTCCGTCAACTTTTAGTGGCAATCATCTTTGAAATAGGATAAAATTACAGCAGATAATTTGCAAAATAAATGCCAGCCCTATACGATCGGAATCTGGCAACGTCGGTAACGCGGTTGACTCTAGTCTCTGGGAAGGCAAGTTCAATCCTCAGCCAAAGCAATACCTATATTTTTTCAAATTTAAAATAAATTTTAAAATAGATGTTTTTTTAAAGTAAAAATAACTTAGTTTTTATGGGTTTTTTGACGTCAATATAATTAATTGGTAAACAAGTGATTTTCTGTGTGTTTATTTAATCATTGTCGCTTCGGGGAACCTGTAGAGTTTTCATAGATAGCTCTGCTTAGTAAATATTGTGATATTTTGTCTTATAATAGTTTGCATAACACGTTCGATACACCTAATTAAAGCTTACAACAATTTTATTTTTTACCCAGCTAGAAAAGACATAGCTTATAGTCGATTAAAAATCAAAAATCCGAAATAAATATTAATTTATTGTTATCTAGTTTGATTTGTAGAAATTTTATGTTAATTTTTTTAATCGTTCAATAAAGTTGTCATTCAATTTATAAAAACAACAGTATTTTATTGCTCTCTAATTTGATAATGCCTTCAGAAGGTAAAACCACATTATGTTTATAATGCCCCCGCACCGTTTGTTGTTATAATCTTTCAAGCCTACAGACCACGTTTACAGGCCGTCGAGAGATGCATTGCGTGAACAAATAGAGTTACGTGTTGAGGAATTAAGTGGCACGGGCCAGGTAATGTATGGCTGAAACATTTACCAAAATGCTCCACTACTTTGCTTTGAGTGAGTTACGCTGAAGCCGTTTTGTGTTTCAGTAATGTAATTTTGAATTTTGCTTTTGCAGAATTTATGGGTGGTTTGTAAATGGCTTCTATAAGTTTGTGTTAATATTTTGCAGTGATTTTTCCTGAATAGATTTCATTAAGTAATATTAGGTCATTTATGTCATTATGTTATTTTCAAAAGTAAATTTACGAGAGATGGAAAGGCTAAAAAGGGTGGGCTGAAAGCGGTTGGCGGTAAAAAAAAATTTCGAATGTTGAAGAAGCAAAGCTAGATGTTTACAATTGTGTGCTGGTCCCTACCCTGAAGCATGGCAGAGAGGCAGGAAGCTGGCAAAGGAAGGATGAAAGTAGATTGAATGCTCTAGAAATGAGATCTCCCACGCGTGTATGAGATAAAACCATGTAGGTATGTGATACTTCGAAACGAGTGCAAGGCTTGTGTAAACGTAATGAGCAAGATTAAGCAAGGGATACTTAAATTTTTTAGGCATGTGGAGAAATTGAATGAGAAAAAGAGTTTAAGAATAATATATGACGAGAATGTGTACATGAACATTTATTAATTCGTCCAATCGCATTGTTCATCGAAATAAACAATAACTTCAGCAAACACTATAGCTTGTTGAATACCTAAAGTAACTCCAGCAAACACTACAGCTTGCTGAAATATACAGTAACTCCAGCAAATACTATAGCTTGCTGAAATATATAGTCACTCCGGCGAACACTACAGCTTGCTGAAATATACATTCACTCCGGCGAACACTACAGCTTGTTGAAATAATGAATGTAAAAGACAGATTTAATCCATTGGCCTCCGAATTGTTTGGCTAAAAAATTGTCCTTCACATCCGAATTAATTTTGTACCAACAGTTGTGCAGTGGTGTACTAAATCTTACATAACTTTTAAACTAAACATGCAAACGAAACAATCTTTTTTTAATTTACTTGCGCATTGAATCAAGGTATGTAAAACGTATATGCATTGTTTTAAAAAAATAATAATATATTTTATTTTTCGGAATAACTTTATTGAGTAAAACCTCAAATTGTAATATTTAAATATTGAAGACAATTTTTGTTATTTGTTTTTGGGGTATTATGCCGTGTTGCGCTAACTCCTTCTTTAGCCAACGTTTCGGACAGCATTGCAGTGTCCATCATCAGGGCAGATGTCTTATTTAAGACATCTGCCCTGATGATGGACACTGCAATGCTGTCCGAAACGTTGGCTAAAGAAGGAGTTAGCGCAACACGGCATAATACCCCAAAAACAAATAACAAAAATACTTTTGGCCGTGAAAATCTTAAATCATATTGAAGACAATATTAGTGATTTCTAAACGAAAATCTGAAACAGAAAAATCAGAAAAGGAAACGGTCACATCTGGGACTCGAACCCAGGACCCTTGTCTTTCCGTGACAGTGCTCTACCAACTGAGCTAATGGGACCCTATTCCCTTCGGTCACTTTTAACTGTATCATACTTCGAATAAGAACCACTAACATTGTCTTCATTTTTTTTTTTTTTTCACCGCACATTTTTATAGGCAACTATCTTTATGTATGATCGCAAGATTCAACCCGAACTAAATGCAATCCTAGACAGCGTCTTATAGATAAACCTATCTTATTGTTTTTATTTTTAATGTGCGACATCTATTGACTTTTTCTGCAAGTCTAGAAATGAATTATTATTTTTCGGAGTAACTTATTGAGTAAAACCTCAAATTATAATATTTAAATATTGAAGACAATATTAGTGATTCTTAAACGCAAATCTGAAACAGAAAAATCAGAAAAGGAAACGGTCACATCTGGGACTCGAACCCAGGAACAATAAGATAGGTTTATCTATAAGACGCTGTCTAGGATTGCATTTAGTTCGGGTTGAATCTTGAGATCATACATAAAGATAGTTGCCAATAAAAATGTGCGGTGAAAAAATGAAGACAACGTTGGTAGTTCTTATTCGAAGTATGATACAGTTAAAAGTGACCGATGAGGATAGGGTCCCATTAGCGCAGTTGGTAGAGCACTGTCACGGAAAGACAAGGGTCTTGGGTTCGAGTCCCAGATGTGACCGTTTCCTTTTCTGATTTTTCTGTTTCAGATTTTCGTTTAGAAATCACTAATATTGTCTTCAATATTTAAATAATAATATGATTAAACGAGGATATGAATTTTTTTTTCAAAAACTTTTTTTTTTATAATTGGATTAAGAAAAGTTGTACATTAATCATACTTATTACCATAATATATATTTTTTGCCATTTGGGCTCTTGTTAGCCGCCCACCATGCGTTTTACGAACAAGCTTGTCAATTCCCGAACCACACGCCATTTTGAAAAAATTCAATGAAGCTGAAATATAACAAAATTTCAATCGTAAATATCAGGAAAAAATTGTACAAACGGAGTCCTGCCAATTATTACGAAATAAATGCTTAGTTATCTACAGAGCGATTGGCATTTAAAATTTTAAACACAGATGTCAATAATGTATCCCTTTTTCGTTTTTAAGCCGACAGACATCAGACCCGCCGGGACGGCGTCGTTTGAGGCCAATGGGTTAATAGTTATCGAAATGTATGTAAGTTAGTTAGAGGTTCCGTGTATAATATTTAGTTTATACTGGTATAGGTACTAGTCGATTCAGATATTCCAGGAAAACAAGTAAATTTCATGACGTCAGAACTTATCCTTCCTGTATTGTGAAGACTGCTCAAGATATAATATAAAGATATTTTTTTTTTTTTAAAGAAAGACAATCATTCCCGGGTTACCCAACAATGTTTGAAAATCTCCTACTACCATCACAGAAAGCCGAAAATGTTGCTTGTGTTGTGATGGAGGACTTAGCCAGCCGAGGAATCGAACACTCGACGCTCGGGTGGAACCCAAGCGCTATGCCCACTCAACCACTGACCGGTCGAAAAAATATAGGATAAGGAGTTGGAAAGAGAAAAGCTTGGAAGTTCTGGCTCTTTTTAGATTTGTCCACTAAACACGAATAATTCATTCGTTACGTTTCTGTTCTGGTTCTGGTGGTCTTTTAGCAGAGTAATACTGAGTACATCTACCACTCAGATGAACATATTTTCCGACTAACGCAAACCCATTAAAAATAACGGGAAAGTCATAGAAGCGCCATCTTGTGCTAATATCTAGTCGAAACGCGTTTCACTATGAGAGATCGTTGGGAGCGTTGGATGTCAAATTGAACTAATTGGAGGTAAAAATGTGAAATCTGTTTTTATGCTTCGTGACTCATCTAAATATAAAACACAATGGGGATTGTCTCATTTCTCGACAAATCAGCTTCAATTTTGAAAATGACAAACCTCACCCCGTGAACCCGGGCACCCCTGCCAAGCTACCAAACGTAGCGAATCACTTGGGGTGACCTACGACAGAGGTATTGATTATCCAATAAATAGTTCCTGGGGTGACGGTACCCATGCCCGCCTCCCAAATTGTAAATTTGCTTCTGACATTGTCTAAGTTCATGCAAATCGCTAGTTTATTAAAGTGATTTTAGTCAGTATTACTTAATCAATACTGTGTACCCTGAAGGTGCAAACTATTGGGAACAGTCCTCTAATACAAGGTCTAGGCATGAATTACTGAATGGAATGAATTAATAATTTGGGACATTTTCCACCATAGCATGGAACGCTTTAACGACGTGAAACTATTTTTCTTTTCTATTCTTTCAGAGTCTTGTTCATTTACTTGCATTTAAGTAAGTTATTTTATTTAAACAGAGTTTTCCATATGAACATGGAGATTGTCTTTGTTTGTCCGCGTTATTATACCATTCGCTGCAGACTGCATTTGGAATTCACTGTTAGAATTCTGTATACAACAGACATCAGGGATCTCCAATCTCAGATCCGCTTTCAAAATAATATAAAAAACAGGCTCAAAACAAAATGTCTCAAATAATACCATTTACACAAATTATCGTAATGTAACAACACCATGGTAATTTGTGTAATAATGCGAAAAATATTACATGGTACAAAAATACACAATGCACTCTTATTGTATAAAAGATACGATAGTGAAATGAAATTGTTTTATTTTGATCATTGAATAAGATTTTTGACAGAAACGTTAATAATAATAGTATGGTAATTTATGTAATGATACGAAGCATATTACATGGTAGAAAGAAATACACAATATACTCTTATTATATAAAAGATACGATATTGACATGTAATTGTTTTATTTTTCATTGAATACGATTTCGGACATTAACAAATCTCAAACGAAAAATGCGAAGCAGAAAAGAGTCACACTCGGATTTGAAACCAGGTGCTCTTCCTTTCCTGGGAAGTTCTCTAAACATTAAGCTATTCGACAATAGAAACTGTATCATACTTCGTCTAACTACCAACATTACTATCTTAATTTTCAACATGTTTTCTTTTTCTGCATGTTTTTTGGCTTCTGATTCTACCCGAATAAAATTGAAATCTAGACAGTATCCTGATAAAAATACCTATTTTATTTTGATGTGTGACGTCTATTGAATTTTTTACTAGTCTTGGATGTTCGAGGAACGAACAAGGGTTGGGATAGCCGTATTTTAAAGGGCTGTTCCACACAGATAAAGCATGGATAACGCCTATGGCTTATGACAGGCGAATGCGATAACACAATTTGTAAGGTTAATTCACAGTCAACTTACCGGGTGGCGAACGAAATCTGCATCTCGAGAATCATCTGTCAGCACTGAAACGGTGATCGTTGTACGATGGCACTCGTTATGTTGAATTGGATTGCGATAATTGCGATAAAATACGTTTAAGGGATTATTCCGATAAATAACCGGCGATAGTACACACATTGGTTTTGACAAGACGAACGTTTCGATGCGATTGTACGGCTCACGGCACTCCGTGATTATAGTTGACGTGTGTGATTTCAAACTGTACAGTTCAAAATCTGACCATACTATTGGTCAGCACACGGCCTGTCAAAAGCAAATCGGCGTGACGGAACACTTGGATGAATACTCAATATTTTCACTGTAGAATAAGACCTTTATCAATTTATGAAAAATATTTCAGATATAGTCAAATTAGCTCAGTGGTCAGAGACTTTCCCCTGCAAGGAAGAGTTCCTGTGTTCAATTCCAAGATGCGATTGAATCTTTTTCTGTCCTTTCTGTTTAGCATTTTTCGTTTAATAGTCGTTAATATTGTCTTCAATGATTAAAAAAATTTACAAATTGTGGTTTTACTCATTAGGTTACTATAAAAATATTTTATTACTTTATTAATGGCGATACATTGAAAGACAATGTTATTTACTTGTAATCTGCTGGAAGTACACAAATGAAAGAGCAATTCAGATTTAAAATTGAAGAAGTTATGCGTCAGTTATGCTTTATGCAAACAAAGGTAAATATATTATATGCAAACAATATTAAAATATATATATAAAAACCATAGTGATGTCTCCTAAAATTAAAGATCTTACCGGCTGAGCCAATATTATTTAGTTTTTTGTTTGAGAGGTAGGTAACATATATATTATGACACAACACATGTTCTTCTATTATTCTTATTCACTTGTTCTTGTTTATTCTTTGATAATACCGATTTAAATGTCAGAGGAAACATCTAGGTCTGTGAGCCAGTCTAGGACCTCAGGCATCGCCCATCGGCATTCGTTGAGCACATGTTCGGTGTATCATCTAGGTCTGTGAGTCAGTCTAAGACCTCAGGCATCGCCCACTGGCATTCTTTGAGCAAATTTTTGATGTGTCATCTAGGTATTTGAGTTAGTCTAGGACCTCAGGCATCATCCATCACCATTCGTTGAGCACATGTTCGGTGTATCATCTAGGTCTGTGAGTCAGTCTAAGACCTCAGGCATCGCCCACTGGCATTCTTTGAGCAAATTTTTGATGTGTCATCTAGGTATTTGAGTTAGTCTAGGACCTCAGGCATCATCCATCACCATTCGTTGAGCACATGTTCGGTATGTCATCTAGGTCTGTGAATCAGTCTAGGACCTCAGGCATCGATTCAAATCAAATCAAATCAAATAAAAAATTATTTATTGTAAAATAAAAATTACAAAAGGTGTAGCATATGGGTAGACCCCATTTCTTCCAGCTAACCACATTTATTTAGTTACAATGTTTATATAATATTATTTGTTTTATTATAATAATTACAATGTTTATACAGATAAAATAACAATATACCAATGAAAAAATAAAAAAAATACAAATATATATTTATTTATTTATTTATTAACGCCGAATATAGCGGCTTTTACAAAAGAATAACAATTGTTTTACTTATTATAAATACAGAATATACATAGATAAAAAAATATAAATACAAAATACATAAAAGAGAACAATAGAAATGGTTATTATAAATACAATGCAACAATGTGTATATATAAATATATAAACAATTAATTTACAATAAATCCCGGATAAATAATATACCAATAAAAATAGGCGTTTCATTTACGTGAGGCATTCACTCAACTTGTAGTGACATTTATTAACAAGGAAAGTGTTTAGTAACGATTTGAATTTGTGTGTATCTTGTATTTGTTTAATGTTATGTGGAAGGTTGTTATATACTTTAATGGCCATGTAGTATGGTCCTTTTTGGAATATTGTTTTGTTTGCTTTTGGTATTAGTAAGTTTTCTGTGAGCCTTGTAGCGTATGTATGTGTTGAGTTTTTTAGTGGGAACTTGTCTGTAGATGATCGCACTAACATGCATAACTCCATTATATATATGTCTGTGACTGTCATAATTTTCAGATTTTTGAACATAGGTCTACATGAATCTAAATGATCAGAGTTTGTAATTTTTCTTATTCGATGATCACATGTCGGTGGTATGCACCGCACCGCATCCACACTGAGCCGACTATTTAAGGCTCCTTCTATGCATCATGTGGGCACAGCGGCTGTGGGAGCACCTTACCCTGTTGATGGCTGACCAGAGTTTAAGAGGCAGCCAGATCCCAGGATGAGAGAGAGTGAGATCACGCTTCTCTATATAAAGGCGTATTTATTTTATCGTGGCAAATAAAAATACAGTGTCTTCGCTGAGAGGCTGAATGAAGACAGTGCATTTTTCGTTACTGTGGCAATATTGTAGTCTTACTCTAATACTAAGTAAATCGACGCGTGTTTTTAATGCCACAATAATCCTAGTATGTCAATTTTACTGGCAATGAAAATGCCTGTTTTATATTACAAATGTATCTTCACCTAGTCTATATATAAATAAGAATGTTTCTTTGTTTGTGCCTTATAGACTATAAAACTACTGGACTGTTCTAGCTGAAAATTTAAATATTTTTTTTTATTAGTGCCAGCCACAGACATAGGAATTAATAGACGAGAAGATAATGGCGAGGGGTAAAATCAACTGTTGAAGAACGAAGGGAGTGAAGCTGACTGTGATTCGTCAATAAATCAATCTGACAGTAAATAGGCATCTCGCATTATAATATCACCATTTACTTCTTAAAAGTAAAATCTGCTTTTGAATGAATAGACATTTTTACATGGGAGCGCAAATTACTCGCCACGTTATGGACAAATTTGCGAAGTCCAAATTCGGCAAAAAATTTCTTCTATTTTCAGAGTCGAATATTTCGTTTAAGTATTTAGTTAAGACACTTTTATAAATGTTCATAATTTACTTCCCAGCAACCAACCAGCTTTGTGTTTCGCGTCCAGACGTTTCTCGATGTGATAGTAACAACTGATTCATATTATACGATGTGAATATGCTTAAAATAAAGTAAAATAATGCTTATATATGGAATGTAATACGACAATTGGGTTTATTCTCTTTTTCACATCTATTATTACAAGTTTTCATAGTACAAGTCAACATTTTGCCGTGTTATTTCGTAAAATGAACCGATGATGCCTCGACCATAGTTCGCACAAGAATGATGACGTCACGTTTTCAAATTTCACTTGAGGCCATACGCGAGCCCAGCCGGCTCCAATGGAACCGGTATGGGGAGTGGGGATAATACGCTTTTAATCACTTAGGGCAGGTCTACTAATATTCATATGTCTATAGTGCCAGCAGTCTTTAAAGAAAAATTGGAATGGTGTAAGAAGTCGGGGATGCTCGAAAAAGACTTAACGCAACTGTGCACTGGAATGAGATACGGAGTCGAATGAAAGTCGACATAATATATTTTTTTAATAGAAAAAATGTGGATTTCAGGATACTATATGAAGCAAATGGTATAACAAGTCAAGAGAAAGACAAGAATCAAATAATCAAGTGAAAAAATACTCATCACAATATAATAATATTATTGGCACCTTAATGATACAATCAGTTGTCAGGTACTCTAGAATTCATAACCTCAAACTATTTAAAAGTCCCCGAGCAACGCCGGGTACACGTCAGCTAGTTCATAACAATATCTGTATAATTTTCTGGTTTATGGACTTTACTGGAAACACTTGGAGCGTATTGTAACTTTTTTATTTTGAATCTCAAAACATGCTTTTTATAATATCAAAGTTGACAATAACAATTTATTGATAACGGGCCCGACCCTTGAACAGATAAACACTGTTTACTGTAATAAATTTCTGAAGGAAAGAACACCTTTTCACTGGGAACAGTCCCTTTATAGGTTGAAAATACTAATCCATTGACACTTATTGACAGATTCGGACATACACAATGAAAAAGAAGCAACTGTTTATCGACATGGTTAGAGCTCTAGAATGTTAGTGCAGATTCACACCATTTATAATAATCAATTATTCAAACAATCCATAGATGGCGACTGTATCCAGATTTATTAAGAACTTATCATTTACAAAATTTAACTCTCAAAATTACTCTCGTTAATTAATACTCTCGTCTCTATAGTATAGTCCGAATAGTTCTCTTGAAAATATTCCATTGCCCGCTGTATAGGCTTAGTTCGAGACCGTCTCGACCCCCCATACACTGCTGTACACTGCGAACTGTGACGTTGTTTGCAGGCCGACAAATATGGGATGTTTGCCAGAGAAGGTGGCAGGTTGCGCCGGACTCTCTATGCTATCAACATCAATATTGTGCATCTGTCGAGAGAATTAAACTAGGAGTAGGGGTGTGATAACTAAACATGTTATCTCTTCACTCATGATATACCTCTAAAACCCCTTTTGATAGAACTCTAAAATCATTCTAGAATCTTTATCTTAAAATTACATCTTTTCCTAATCCTTAATCTTTCCCCCTCGTTTATTTCTTTAATGTTGTCCTTAATATTTAATTCCTATTTAATGTTAAACATTTGTTTTTTTTGTTACGTCATATGAGATACGTTGGTATTAATTTGTCGAAAAAAATTTCTTCTGAAAGCTTATCACTTTGTGATGTCATTATTTATTAGAACAATACACAAATTACTTTGTTTACATTACTTTAATATAAATAACCTCTACATGTTTCATGAAAAATGTTCACATCATCAGAAGCGAGTATATATTTTAGTATACAAAAAACATTTAGAGGTTATATATATTAAAGTGATGTAAACAAAGTTTGTTGTGTATTATTCTAATATGCTGGTATTAAAGTTGGAATACTTTCGTTTTATTTTGGTTAGATCGGGTGAGGCAAGCTTTAGTAAAGTAAAGTTACTTTTGCTTTATTTTTCATTTACGGGAAACCAATAGTCACATTATATCAGTTTGTACATGTGTATTATAGCCAATATAAAAAAAATTTGGATTTCCTCCTCGTAACTTTACCTCTAATAATAAAAAAATGAAATCCATAAAAAAATTAAATTATTAAAACAAAAACGAAATGAAAATGTCAAGTTACAATGTGTAGGCTTCTTTTGAAAAAAAACAACAAAAAAGTGATTGAGAGGTTAGGTGAAAAAAAATGGATTACTTTCAAACCGAAAAAATATAAAACTAACATAATCCAACTAAAGACACTTCCTGTCACAACCCTAACAGTACGTTATTCTAAACTAGGATTTTATCAGTAAAACAAAATGGATTTACTTAAAAAAACAAAGCACCTATAACAGTTACAAGTAACCTAGCAAAAAAAAAATACGCAAACACCTACGTAATTACTTCCGAATATTATATGAGAACTTGCTTTTGAGGAAGTGCCGTAGTTTTGGCAGAAGTTAAGAAAATGTTTTTTTAAATTGTGTTTCACTGTGTTACGCTACGTTTGTTATAGTGGAGATTTGTTTACAGGCGTTGTGAAATAAATTTCAGTGTCCATTAGCGAATGCACACAGCAACGAGTAAAAGCAAACAAAAAATGTCACTTCTGCCTGAACTAAAATATATTACAAAAATTCATTTTATTTCTCACCAGGTTTTTAACTAAACAAGTACAATTTTTAGAGTGAGCGCTAATAACGAAACATATTATGTGCTGATCATTAAAATTAAATTTAGACAATTTCGAAAAGTATTAAGTTAGTTAATCTTTCGATCATACATAAATAAAGCAGAAAAAATGAAGAAAATGTTATTTCTTATGCAGAGTGTGATACAGTTAAATATGACCGAAATAAATAGCTTCGTTGGTAGAGCAACCCGCAAGGTCCTAAGTTACAACTCCTATTGCATCTAGATTGCATTTAGTTCGAGATGAATCATACATAAATATAGCAGCCAATAAAAATGATCATTGAGAAAATGAAGATAATCTTGATAGTTCTAATTCAAAGTATGATACAGTTAAATATGTCCGAAGAAAATAAGGTTCCATTAACTTAGTTGGTAGAGCAGCGCCTGGGTTCAATTTCTAGATGCGACCTAATAATAATAATCGCTAATACTGTCTTCAATAATAAAATATTACAACTGGAGGTTTTACTCATTAAGTTATTCTATAAATAATAAATTTATTCAACCTAGACTTGCAGAAAAACCAGTAGACGTCGCACATAAAAAGGATATATTTATATAAGACAAATATGATTGCATATTTGTAATAAGCATTTACTTTGTGGCTCGTCATAATTTACAATAAAATATATAAATTTGTTTTAGACCACTTTAAAATATGATTGCATTTAGTTTGATATGAATTTTACGATTATACTTAGCCAATTAAAATGCGCGTTTAGAAAATGAAGATAATCGCTAACATTGTCTTCGATAATTAGTAGAATTAGTTTGATCTAAGTTACAAGGACAAAGAAAATCCTTTGATTTAGTTATCCAAAATTAAATTTTAAGTATTATAAGGGTTGACACATCCCATTATTCGCACCAAAATCTATGTTTGTTTAAAAGATTTATCACTAAATTCCAGGAATTCCTAAATTCCCGAATTTCCGATTCGTTAATCCCTAATCCAGGGATCGGCAAAACATGGTTCACGAGCCAGATCCAGCTCATTGTATACCTAAGCGAACGAAGCAGCGATCTCACGTTAGATCTTGATATGATACAATACTTTAACTTTACGACCTTGAATAAAAGAAGACAAATTGCTGACTTAATATGTCTACACAAAATTATTCATGACAAGCTTGAAACTCATTGTGTGAGCAATATTCTTTCCTAATAGACGTAATCTAAGGAGTCAGAATATATTCTATTTAGAATTATTTGAGAAGAATATTGCATACTTCAATCCATTGTCTCGAATGTGTCGTCTGTACAATTCTAATGAATGTAACTACATAGATATACATATATATGCAAATAGTCTCGCTTATTTTAAAAATCAAATTAGCAATGGATTGTGAATGTTTGTTTGTGGTTTTTATTTTTATTTTTTGGTTTTAGGCATTTCATGGTTTTTATTTACTCTATTTGTTTTCTGTTTTATTTTTGTTGCTTTTTTTTTTGGATCATATTTTTATCTGTATGTTTTGTTTTTGATATCTCTTTTTTTTGCCTTTGCTCACGTTTTGCTGTTTATATGTTTTGTTAATACATAGTGTATAATGACACTTAAACTGTGAACGATGTGAACATTTTTAAGTGGACTGTTGACATATACGTTTTTTGCAGCGCTTATCTAATGATTTTTTTTTCATGATAATAGTCTGTAAATGTTCCTAAACAATAAATAAAAAAAATAAATAAATAATGATGAAAAATTGACATCCGAGATGATTGCAATCAGTCTCCAGCGCTGCGACAGACCGAGCTAGCCCGAACCAACTCATTCAGTTCCTGCTGCCGAGGTTACCACACCGCGCGAGGTGCTCCTATGATCGCTCACCACCTTCTAGTTCAAGGCTGCTCAACCTTTTTAACAGTTGGGCGAAATTGACGATTTTGAATCACTGGCGGGCCACTGAATACCTGACGGTTCCTATTTCCATGGGGGGGGGGGTTGTTACGGAACTTCACTGAGAAAAATTCCGCGCACCCAAAAACATCATATGTGATTCCCCACAACAATTTTTCGAATTCCATGGGGGGGGGGGGTGGCTACAAGATTACATTTCGGACGCACAAAATATTATATCAAAAACCGGTGTATTTTTGTTTAAAAAGTAAGTTCAACAAGTTAGATTTTTTCGTCGCTGATTCTCGATTCTGAGTAGCCTAAATAGCGATAAATCGCATTCGTTGGCAACACTGGTGACCGCTCACAAGCTGCATTGTTTGTTTTTTTCCACGGGCCCGCGACACTTTTTCAAATTGGCGGATTGGCGGGTTTTTTGAAAATGGTTCACGCGGGCCACTTATAATTCGTTCGCGGGCCACATTGTGGCCCGCGGGCCTGGGGTTGGGCAGCCTTGTTCTAGTTAAATCATCAATATTAAATTGTGTGTGTTAATTGATTGTAAATATACGTGTAAGTAACATCGGTGGCGTTATTATTTGATGTATCATTCATAACCCATACCTTTATATCAATGCTTGTTACTCTTCTGTTGTATGTGTGGGCTTCAAAACCATTTTATATGGTTTACCTACCTAAAAAGTATCGGGTAACAGAGTTAAGAACCACTTTACTTGTTAATTAGTTTGGCATCTAGTAAAAATCTTATTTACATCTTTTAAGTTTCTGTTACGACAGCATCAACATAAGAAGATGTTAAAGTCAGAATAGTATTTAATTAAGTCTCCTCTATTAAATGGTTTTTCACATAACGGGGGGGCGGGGGGTAAAAATGTTAAATTCTTATTGATGAGGATGCGGAAATGATATTAGGATGCGTCTTAAATTACTCACTCGAAACAGAATCAAGAGGGTTTCTAACCTCACTGGCTGATTTGGTAAAGCGGGCGTACGCGCATGCGCCCCAGTGTGGCGATTAAATAAATAATGCCTGCGCCTAAAATAAAATTTCTAATTGTATAAACACAAGTATTATTTTTTGTCTAGTCTGAAGTGAAAATAAGTTACGGTATTATTTATTTTTATCTTTTCAGTTTAATTGAAAACATCTGAACAACAGGGAATTTACCTAATTTTGAAAAGGGAAAAATCATAGACGCCAGATAGATGCCGAGACAATTTCACTTTTTATAAATTCTTATTCACTTTTTCAAAAATGTCTATTTTATATATTTTTCCCAATCCCATTCAATATGGAACTTGGGTGAAATATTATATTGTTAAAAAAGTTTTATTTTTTATAATTATACGTAGGATTAATATATCCTCATTTGAAAAGGGTATAAACCGTAAGATACGTAAATGCCCCGTAATTTGTCGGCGGATTCTGACAGAACTTAACGGTTGCATTGTAATCCGGACAATTTTGTGCAAAGTTGTGTAGTCTTGCACACGGGACCACTGCTAAAAATTATTTCAAAATAATTCGTGTTTTTTTAAATTTTTGTACAATATCTAAATTGGGATGTGCTAATTTCACACCGACCTGAGTGAGATTAACCTTACTGTTAACTGTCAGAACAGAGGTACGCTATATGCGCTGCGTATCATTTTTTTTTGTAAAGCGTTTGTAAATATTATTTTTAAAAGATATGGCGCCCCTGTCTAACTCTTATATTAAATCATTACCGAATGCTAATTATGTTTGAGTTGGCGGCGGGTAAAACAAAAAGGTTCCCTAATCCCCCTACGATTGGTCAAATAGATTGGTATAAAGGACTCTTCCTCCTGCTCCCGGTGCGATCCTCAGAAGCCGGCCTCGTCTTCCTAAAGGAGTTGGAAGCTGGAATGCGGTTTTGAGCCCGATTGATTGATGGAGGGAGATTAATGCTCCTCTGCAAATCGAGGTACTGTCGGAAATAATACCATTAACAGGTTAGAGGGTTTTGGGGTAAAATAAACAAAGTATTTTTTATAAATTAAGCATATTGGTTATTTAAAAACATTTGTATTGGCATATTCTATCCGAAGGTCGGAGTATTTCACAATAAAATCTAAATAAATGGAATAAATCTGAACCTAAAACTAAAAGATTATTATAAGACATAAATATACAATTTTACGTTATACATTTTTTATTTTTAAAATTGTGGACTTTACCTTTTTACTTAAGTTACTACTAACAAAAAAAACTCTCCTTTAATTAGACAAATTTTTAATAAATATTTCAGTCACCTAATTTTATTCGTTTCATTTAAAAATAGTTAGTAATAGAATCACGTTCAAGTTCCATAATTTTTCTCGTATTGCTGTCAGGACTTTAGGTTTCATTTTATTTCGTCTTGGTTAATTTCTAGGCGTGAATATAAAACGTGGCAACTTCTATTTCTTACATCGTTTAGATTATATTTCCAACCACGACAGTAATGGAGACACAGTGATTTCCACCATATTAACCATATGAACCTTTTTCAAAAGCGAACAAATTATCGAGATATTAGTGAATTTGAAAAACCGAAAGATGTTCTACCATCTGCAGAAAAATTCAACTCAATGGGAATTACTTCCGATATAAAACATACATTGACTGTTGACTGTTCTATAGTGAAGTGTTCACGAAACACTAATAAAAAAGTTTTAAATGCATTTTAATAAAATCTTACTTGCATTTCAGTTTCTTGAAGTAAATGTAGGGTTAAACTATATTGTTTGTAGATTTGAGCCACAGTCCCCGATGGTGAGAGATGTTCAAAGATCTGTCAAGGGAGGCTGCAAAAGTAGAAGACGACAGCCGTTAATAGAAGAACCAATCAATAGTGATGAATTCTTATCACAGTTGCTCAATACTTAATCTCCGGTAACTTGTTTTGATAGCAATGACGTCTAACTTTAACTTGTTAGTGACACTTGGAACAAAAGGTGTACTTGATAAATAACCTGGCATTAAGATGATTTATTATCTTGGGTGTACTTTCTTGTAATGCTAGGCAGATTAAACGATAAATTGTCATCTGTAAATACTATAAAACATAGTCGCGTCTGTCTATTTGTGCGTTTAGTTCTTCTAAACTACGCAACGAATTTTGATAGAATTTTGCATTATAATTTAGAGAATTACTTCCGGAATGTTTTCCTAAATAATACATGCATATTATAGTTGTAGAAAGTAGATAAAAGTCGATGTTTTGTAATCAAGTCGTAAAAAATATATTTTTGGGTGCTTACATTGCTAAAGTTGGCTAAACGTTTTGAGATTTATCAAAATAATGTAGGTACTACGGAATTGTATATCTTTTAAAAGCCTAAACAAAAGTCCGAGATGGTATATCTCTTAAGGATAACCCTCAGCAATGCCGGGTATTAATATATATTGTTTGTTAAATAAATAATTATACTTATTTGACATGAGTGCTGTATAAATTGTTTAAATATATGTATGTGGTTACCAAAGATTTTTTTCATGTGTTTTTTCAATGTTTCTGGCTTTCACTCTTCAAGGGTATTTTAGGTCATAATTTACGAATTGTGGAAAGAAGGAAAGCGAATAATTTAATAATTCTGCAATATTAATAAATAGTTTGTAATTCCATCTGTATGTCTATAAATCCTCAATGAATTGTATTTTAGTAAACACTCGAAATTGGATTTTCTTAGAATTAAAGCGGAATTTTCAAAACGGGAACTGATTGTCAATCATTCAAGGGAGACAAGTGCACGCTATTGTCAACAACTGCTGAGCTCTGTTAAATTTATAAAAATTGCAGTAAAAAGTAATCAAACCTATATATTTAAGTGATCAAACGATAAAGACTTTAAAAATCCGCAATCTACGTGATTAATAAGTTAAATTCTGCATTGCATTCCATTAAAAGTGTACGAATTTAAATAATACGGAACTGTCAAAATTAATTGTTTTCAAGATTACGTTCAAACTACATCAAAAGTGCTCAATTTTGTTTTTTGCTAATTGTAACAGTGTTAAATCACCCAGTTTTTTCAGTGTTAAATCCAATTCTATTAATATAAAAGTAAAACTATCAAATATTGAAAGTGAAAGATTTAGCAAAAACAGCACTGTCATCTCTCAAGCTGAATTACAATATATGAAGATCTATTATCTCGCCTACTCATAACTCGGAAGTGGTTCAGTGGATAAATCGGTCACGCTGAAAGTTATATCAACGGCGTACGTTCGAGCCCCAACCAAACCAACTAAAAATTTTGTATTTTATTTTTATTTTATTTAATCTCTAACGCACGACTGTTAAGTTGCGGGGCGCGTTCAAGGCCCAGAGAATCCATCGAAAATTGAATAAATTAAAAACATTAAAAATCTTCTAACTATGCCTAACTGCTTAGCATGTCCCGAATCGACGGGAACTACATTTGTATGCCTAATATGCAAAGGAGCATACCATCTTCTCTGCGGTGGAATCACAGAAAGCGCTTATCGACGACTGACAATGGAACGGCGCACTCAAATTAAATGCAAGAAGTGCGCAACCGTAGCGGTTGGCACTTCTTCCCAGGCGCAGTCACCGGTTTACGATATCAGTTGTGATAAACCCATTGGATCGGAGAACAGCGAAATCCTGAAAAGTCAAAATGCAATCATCTTACAAAATAATAAAATACTGGATACAATAACCTTCATGAGCAAGCAGTATGAAGATATTCTCCTCCGCGTGCGGGAGTTAGAAGATAAAAATATGGTGTTAACAAAACAAAATTCCTCTTTAGAATCCCGAATTGACCTACTAGAAGGCCAGCTTGAAAATGTCGAAAGGTCGGCAAGAGCCAAAAATATAGAGGTGAGGGGAATACCCGAAATAAAGGGAGAAAGTTTGAAAAATATATTCCACAATATATGCCAAACCATTCAATCTAAAGTAAATACTTCAAACATTGAAGCGTCCTACAGGACACAAAAACACAAAAATGGACCTATTGTTTTTAAACTGACCTCGAATCGCGATCGAGAACAATTACTATCGGATATAAAAGCCTTCCACAAACAAGCATCCAGTCCCGAGGAGAAGCTCAACACTCTGAACTTAGGGATTGCCGGACCAAGCTCACCAGTCTACGTTGCGGAACACCTGACATTTCGTGCTAACCACTTGTGGTACCTGGCCCGCAAAGCTACAAAGGAAATTTTTTTTAAGTATTCGTGGATCAAATCAGGGCAGATCTACGTACGTAGAGATATCGGAACACCTGCAATTCTTGTTTCTAATGCGGAGACACTGGCACTACTCTCACCAAATTCATCACAATTATAGTTCTAAAATTATCATGTGTAAAACTTTTATTGTATCGTATTATTATTTTTTTATTGTACTTGTTTTGAGGTATCACATATATTGTACTAGTGTCAGAATCAAGAATCCGGTAAAAGATACTATTCCTATTTCTATTGCTTTGAAACATCAACATTATTTTCTAACATTGCCAACAGTAAAAACTCTACATACAACTTGTTTTCTAAATTGCTCGCCAAGTTTTGTTCAGCTTCTAGTCTTCATCCAAAGTTTAGCTACCAACACCCTACACCAATTTAAAAAATGGAAGATAATATAAATAATATTTTAGACAATTTGTTGCAGATTCCATGTATCGAAACAAGTAGTTCTGTAGAAGTTCAAAAAACCCTAAATAAATCCAACCTAAAAATATTTTCCATGAATATCAGAAGCATGAACAAAAATTTCAATGAACTAATGATACTACTTACAGAACTTGACTCAGACTTTGACTTGATTATTCTGAGCGAATGCTGGATCAGAGATAACTATATTCCTAAAAACATAAAAAACTATAATCAATACAGTACTCAGAATAACCAATTACAAAATGATGGCGTTATTATATACATAAAAAATCATATACAATACTCTATAAAGGAAATCACATTAACTCACTCAAATTGTCTTAAACTTGAAATAGAAAATAGCGTTACTGTTCTAACTATATACCGATCACCGAGCACTTCCAATATAACACCATTTTTAAACTCGCTTAATCAGTTTCTGGCATGTATTAGAGATCATGAAAATGTTCTAATTATTGGTGACCTAAATATTAATATTATAAATACAATGCATCCCCAAGCAAACGACTACATAAATTTATTAACTCTTCAAGGATTTATCCCAGCTATTACAGCCCCTACTCGTGTCTCAGAGTTATCCGCCAGTTGCATAGACCACGTCTTTGTCAAATGTAAGCTAAATATCAAATCTCTCATATATCAGTGCACTGTGACAGATCACTACGCTACTATCACCTCCATTTCTCATAAAATTCAAAAATTACCAGCATCCACTATACAACTAAAGAAAATTTCTTATGACACTCTCTTCAAACTGGTTTCCAATGAAAACTGGTCAAATTTCTACAAAATTAGCAATCCAAACTTAGCGTGTGAATCTCTCATCAACATCATACATAAGCATCTGAAAAATGCCACATCCCACACACACAACAATCAAAGTAGTCGTACAATTAAACTAAAACCTTGGATAACTACTGGTATTTTACACTGTATCCGCAAACGTGATAAACTTCATAAATATTGTAAAAATAACCCCACTGATTACGAATCTCTCTTATTTTATAAAAGATACAGAAATGCCTGTAAAAAAATAACCTGTACGGCCAGAGAAGATTATTATAGGAAACAGATAGAGGAAGCTGCGAATGATAATAAAAAAATCTGGAACATTGTCAAAGAAATATGCTACACCGACAAAATTACCACACCCATAAATAAAATAACCATCACAAATAAAACACTAAATGCAACCGAAAATTCAGAAACAATCGCAAATCACTTCAACCAATTCTTCTCTACAATCGGATCGGATCTAGCAAATAATATTTTAAAAAGAAATAGCAAGTCTGAAAATAATCTTGCAAATACTATCTTTCTCGATAATCTGAGTTATGACCCTTTCAATCTCACACTAACAACAGAACAAGAAATCACTGAAATCATCAATTCACTCAAAAATACACACTCCACGGGAGTTGACAATTTATCCACTAAACTAATTAAACACCTTAAACCAATCATTGCTAAGCCCCTTGTATACATCACAAATCTAAGTTTTCGAACTGGCCTTTTCCCAAACACTCTAAAACATTCAAAAATTATTCCTATCTTTAAATCAGGGGACAGATCAATCGTCAATAACTATAGACCAATATCTCTACTGAGTCCAATCTCTAAAATAATCGAAAAAACAGTAAAACAAAGGCTCTACAAGTTTCTCGAAGAAAATAAAATCCTGTCAAAAAACCAATACGGCTTCCGCAAAGGTGTTAGTGCATCAGATGCAATTGCAGCTTTTACTAAATTAATTTCTGATAACCTCGATAAAAGTCGCAAGCCCCTCGCTGTATTCTTGGATCTGGCTAAAGCCTTTGACACTGTATCTCACCGCATACTTTTGAAAAAACTCTCACAGATAGGAATAAAAGGTGTTCCTCTTAAATGGTTTGAGAGCTATCTAACAAATAGGTCCCAGTCAACTATTATTAACTCCGCTAAAGAGTATAGAAGTACAAGTTTGCCAATCACATATGGCGTGCCCCAAGGCAGTGTGTTGGGCCCACTTCTGTTTCTAATATACGTTAACTCGTTATGCAATTTGGATACTGGTGGCACTATAATATCTTTTGCCGATGATACGGTTATCATATTTGCAGATGAAAATTTGAATTCAACATTTGAAAAAGCAAATCATGGTATAAATGAAATAAAACACTGGTTAGATTCCAACCTCCTCACTCTAAATATTGAGAAAACTAAATACTTACTTTTTTCCATACGCAAACCTAATCTCCCTCAAAACTATCATAAACTTACCATACATTCATGTTCACAGAACTTCAACATGGCTACATCACCTCACAAAAATTGTTCATGCGATAACCTTATAATATCAAACGAAATTAAGTACTTGGGGGTCATTATAGACAATCAACTGCGATGGGAGGCCCATATAAATTCTACAACAAAAAGGCTTCGCAAATTATGCTACATTTTCTACTCTCTCAGATCTATCCTTAACATACAAACACTAAGATGTGTATACTTTGCACTTTTTCAATCAATTACTACATATGGTATAGTGGGATGGGGAGGTTGTGCAAAAACGATTCTTCATCCCATGGTTTTAATTCATCAGTTTCCGACAACCGTCGTGTCGGAAGGACGTACTGTTAAGATATGTCGTGCAACGCATGTAATATCATTATAAACGAGTGCCTCGCGTTTATCCAAAACAAGGCGGACACTCTCGATGAGATCGCGATCACGCAATTATGTACCTCCGCCTTCTCGGAGGAGGAAATAAAGAACGCGAAGACCATCTTGTTCGACAAACTTCCGGACAAACGAACTCTGCGGAAAGGAGACGGCAGGATTAGCCGAGATCTCCAGGACATCCTGAAGGCTTTGAAGGAGACAGACCCTGACAGGCTACCTGTATTCGTTGCCAGACAGCTACATAAATTGCCTCCCGTCAACTTTGATAGTGTGGACGTATCCAAACTTCTAAAGGAACTAAACGCTATGAAAATGGAAATAACACACATTAAAACCGAATTAAAAGATTCTTCGGCCACAAGAAATGATGAGTTAAAACAAGAACTGGCTTTAATAAAAGAACAAATTACTAAAATTCACGCTCCAAATAAACAAAGCGATTTGGCCGAGAACTCGCAACAAAATAGTGTCGAAAATGTAGGTAATCCTCATCTCAAAAGTAAACAAATACCGACAGAAGAATCCTACTCAACGGTTGTGACCAAGAACGCATACAACAATGCAACTAACACATACAAGAAAAATACTCAAGAACGCACCGAGCGTAGAAACAGTGATCGCTGTGATCGACCGAGTTTGCACTTCGAACGGCCCGAAAACAACAAACAGAGAACGCGCGAGCACGGCCCGCGGCCCGAACCCCGGCCTTCCGCGACGGGCGAAAACGGATATACATTAGTAACGCGGAAAGCTAACCGAAACTTGAGAGGTAAGGCAACGTCAACAATATTAAAGTCGGCCGACTTAATCTCAACGGTTTACATTTCGCGGTTTACCGTGGAAAACACCGAGGAAGACATCAATGCCTACCTAGCAGAAAAGGGTTTGGAAGGTACTAAGATTGAAAAAATCAAACCTTTCCGCCCTACGCCTTTTAACAGCTTTAAACTTTCTGTCAAAGCGATCGAAGTAAAGAGATTCCTGGCAGAAGAACTCTGGCCGGAGGGAATTGTATTCCGAAGATTTATAGAATCGCGCATATCAACCAAACATCAAAATGACAAATAACAATTTAAGAATTATATCCGTGAACTGCAGATCAGTTCGCAGTTCTGTAAAATTTATACATGATCTTTGCGAATCACACGATATTATATTAGTTCAAGAAACGTGGTTACTCCCTACAGATATTGACTTCTTATCGCATATACACCCGGATTTCAACAGCTTGGGAACCTCTGCCGTTAATATCGCCGATGGGCCACTCCTAGGAAGACCGTACGGTGGAGTGGGGATAATCTACAGACAAAATTTAAGGGTTACCGCAATCCCAATGCATAACTGTCGGATGGCCGGACTCGAGGTTAGTTTGATTTCTGAAACATTAAGTATTTTTACAATCTACATGCCAACTTGTTCAACTGACAACTTTGAGGAATATTCTAACTGCCTTGCCTCCCTACAAGCAATAATTGACGATAAAGATTACATTAACACAATTATTATTGGAGATTTCAACGTTAATCCCGACTCACTCTTTGGATTGGAGCTAATCTCTTTCTGTCAAGAATTTGAATACGTATGTGCCGACATCGAATTATTACCTGCGGATTCTTACACCTATATCAGTGACGCACACAGCTCTACCAGGTGGTTAGACCATTGTCTGGTAACGAAAAATATTTTGAAGCAAATTGTTGATATGAAAATATATTACGATATTGACTGGACAGATCACCGGCCTCTCGAGCTGATCTTACAAACAGATGGAATAGCAACAACGGAAGTGTTTACATCTGAGTTGAGGGATCCAGCACTATGGAATCCGAATAATATACTCGATATCGGAAAATATAACTCTTACTCGCAAACCTATCTCGTCAAAATCAAGTCAAATAAAACATTTGCTGAGGATGGTGGCAACCCTACACACGCCAAAATAAAATACCTATACGGCAGTATAGAAAATGCTCTGCGTAGCAGTGCCATTTCTGTGTTTACTAAGCGTACTATCCAAAAACATAAGCAAGTATGTGGGTGGAATGAATTTGTAGCGGATAAATACGATGAATCCAGACAAGCGATGCTCACTTGGATAACTAACGGGAGACCAGGCGAGGGTCCTGTCGCAGAGGATAGAAGGGCAAAGCGTGCTGCCTTTAAAACAGCACTAAAACAATGCCAAAATAACTCGACTCAACTCCAGATGGACAAAATAGCAGGGGATCTAGATAATCGTGACTTCAAAAAATTTTGGAACAATTCAAATAAACTGTTAAACATGCGTTCTAAAATCTCGTGCAACATACACGGAGAGACAAATCCAGAAGTAATTGCAAACATTTTTAAAGAACATTTTGCAACTACTACACCGACTATCGACTCAAGTGAATCACATTTAACTGCTTATGATGATATCGATCTCACCATCACAACTAACATGATAAAATCGGCCATTAGTAACATGAAATCTGGAACGTCTGCAGGACATGATGGTTTAAGCACCGAACACGTCAAACATGCAGGGTCAACGATTATGGGACTTCTGGCAACACTGTTCACCGACATCATAAAGAGTGGCTATCTACCCAAAGACATGACGAAGACAATTATTATACCGATAATAAAATCCAAACTGGCAGACATAACTTTACAGGAAAACTACAGACCGATATCCATCGCCACGGCCATCGCTAGAATATTTGAACGAGTTCTCTTAGATCAAGTCGGATACCATATGACAACGAAAGATAATCAGATGGGTTTCAAGAGAGAATGCTCTACTGACTCAGCTATATTTTGCGTAAAAAGAACGTTAGAATACTACAGGAAGAAGAAAACAACAACTTACGCATGCTTTCTGGACCTTAGTAAGGCATTCGACAGAGTTTCCCACCCCTTATTATGGAAAAAACTAAAGGAAAGAGGGATACCATGGAAAGTGGTAAAAATTCTCGAATCATGGCACCGTCAGCAAGAAAACCTTGTAAAGTGGAAAGACGGATTCTCAGAACCCTATTTCTTGAAAAGCGGGGTCAGACAGGGAGGATGTATGTCCCCAGTACTGTTTAACCTATACATGGACGAATTAACCCACAGATTAAACAATGCTGGAGTGGGCTGCCACATCGGAGGTCTATGTGTTAATAATATGAGCTACGCAGATGATATGGTTCTGATGGCACCGTCAATACGGGGATTGAGAATTCTCCTGAAAATCTGTGAAGAATTTGCTCACGAAACCAACATGATCTATAATGCGAAAAAAACAGCACTGTTGGTCATAAAACACGGAGAAGGCCCAAAAAACATTCCCCCTGTCTTTTTGAATGGTGAGATTCTGAAAACAGTAGAAACCACAAAATATCTAGGACATGTCATCAACAACAAGTTAACGGATGATGAAGATATTGACAGGCAGAGGCGTGTACTGAGTATAAAATGTAACATGCTCAGTAGAAGATTTGGGCTCTGTAGTCCACGAGTGAAAAGGACGCTCTTCATAGCATTTTGCACCACCCTGTACACATGCGAGCTCTGGGCTAATTTCAAGAAAAGAACAATGGAAAGGCTTCGGGTGCAATATAACAACGCTTACCGATTGATGTTCGGACTCCCCAGGCACTGCAGTGCCTCCTCTATGTTTACAGAAGGGCGAGTTCCAGGATTTGCAGCTCTGTTAAGAACCAGGATTGCAGGACTGAGGGGAAGGATAAACCATTCCAGAAACATTCTTATCATAGAATCCCGTCTGACTTCAGGATCGAGCATTGAAGACCATTGGAGAAAGATACTTGCTCCCACAATCTTAGATCCGATGGATTCCCGTGTCTCTCTGGTTTAATTTCATCTTTATTTTAATTTTTAATTTTTAATCCCTTTTTATTTATTTTACTATATGTAAATATTATCTGTACTTATATCCTCTATGGGATGTGTGGGATTGCACTAACCTCCCCACATCCTGGAATAAAGAATTTATTATTATTATATTATTATTAATTCAAAAACTGTTACTAAGGATAATATTCAAATGTAAGCCAACAAACCCATCAGAACCACTTTTTAGAAAACTCAGAATATTAGATATTCGACAATTATATGTTAAGACCATTCTCATATACATACGGAAAAATGACTTGGTGAATAAAACACAACAAAAAATTAACACCCGTTACTCGTCACACCTAAAATGTAAAATTCCCCAAACGAAAACAGCTTTCGCCCAACGGCAGTTTTCTTATATTGCTCCCAAAATATTCAACTCACTGAGTATTGATATCAGAAAATCAAAAACTCACAATTTGTATGTCATAAGTGTTCAAAATTGGTTATTTATAAAGGGAAGGAACTTTTTCAAGGAATGCCTGCCATCATTAAATTAAGCTCATTTTCTTTATTAGTCATTTTTGTTTTTCATTCAATTCTGTAAAGAAAAAAGTTTAATAATTAATTAATTAATCTTTATTTTCATTATTTCAACAAGTTCATTTTCATAATTTCTACTTTATTTTCATTATTTTAACAAGTAAAGTAACCTATTTATTTGCTGATAGTGTTCATTTTATCTCATTAATATCAACAGTTTAAAATACGGTTGATGTACACTTGAGCAATCTACTGAACTGGGAACCAGTAAAAGTGTCACCTATTATACACATACATTGCATGTAAGAAAAAAAAGACTTAGATTAACAAGTTATCAAATATTACATTTATATAATTATATAAACCTATGTATATAAATTTCGACTACCATAATACGGGCGTGTGTCTAGTGTGGTAGTCGAAAAGCATGTAAAAACTGTACACATTAATATTTCATGAATAAAGAAAAAAAAAAAAAAAAAAAAAAAAAATTGTGTAATATTTAAAAAAAGCGATAAAGTGAGAATGAAAATTGTTTTATTTAAAAAAATATACAGTGTGTGGCAAGCCTACGCACGACGGAAGTGAAACTTTTAGTATTCTTCTCTCTCTCTTTTCATTTCTAAGTATTAATAAGTTTTTGTACACACTGTTTGTGTGTACATGTCCATTATTTATTATCAATATTATAATTATTAACATACTTTGCATTATTATTATAGATCATTACATCATATTTCACTGTTAATATAATCTCGCCAATATGTTAAACAATCCGATCATGCTATTACAACAACAATACTATTTTGTGAGATATTTATCCACTCTTCTTGGTTATGTTTACCTTACGTTAATGTCATCACTGTGTGAATCAGACTCTCTTCTTCTTTGGTGATTTTCAGGGGATATTTCCTCTTGTGCCACGAACGTTTTTCTCACTTCTATCTCGTCACTACTCATTTTTGACACTAAAACTCTGTTCCAAATCGAATAAACCACAATCAATTACGTATTTCGCTCGTATTACACTCACCGCGCAGTACACGAAGCAAGCAGCTGATGCCTGGCGTGGCGTCGTTGGCTAGAGAGAGAGGAAAAGAGAGAAGAGAGAGAAGAGAGAGAGAAAATGTTCGTCAGTGGCTCCCTCACCTCAGTAAGCGACTACGGTGAGAGAGCGACAGTGAACGGTAAGCGGTGGTGGGGGTCCCGTACCCCCACCACCAAATGATCGCGGTTTTTCGTGACGGTCATGAGTTGGTTTTACCCCGGTCCTCGAAAATGCATGACGCGCGTAAAGAAGTTTCACTTCAAAAATCTATTTTTAAGATGTGTAATTCTTTCGTTAAAATTGTTGACAGAAATTTGATAACGGTGCTCATTCGAAAGATAAATTTCCGATCGTTTCTAAAATTGACAATGTTTGTATTTCAAACGCGATGATCCATATATTGAGAAACATATATATTTTTTAAATACCTCAGGCTTCACAAATCTACAATTATAACGTCAAATAAATTATAAATAATTTGTACACGATGGTAAAACCCCATGATAATTTTAACATTGAAAATGTTTGGTTTTATATTTCACGACATCTATTTCGCCTTTTGACGACTGAGGATTTCATCACACAGTTTGATTGCTACCTACCTGAAAGCGGGAGTAAGTAAATAATGTTTTAAAGCTTCTATATTCATTTAGTTCACCCAGTGTATCCGACACCGACTCACAGCCGGACTCTAATAAATTATTCTACGGCAACCAGCGTGCATTTAGAACGAAGTGATTTGCCTTTCCCCCACATACAAAACATTTCGGCATTTCCCGCCAAGGTAGACAGAAAGAATTGAACTTTCCCGCATTATTATCGGTGGCCTAGTGCACAAATCTACTAAGTGTAATTTAAAAAAAATACAGTGTGTGGCAAGCCTACGCACGACGGAAGTGAAACTTTTAGTATTCTTCTCTCTGTCTTTTCATTTCATATTATTACTATTCAGAATGCTGTACATTATAGTTTTAGAAAGCATAAATTTATGCTTACTTATTTATTTTTAATTTATTAAGCAGGCGTGTTGTTAACAAATGAACCTTTAACTAGATTCCTAATATTGACATATTTATAAGTAGTATGTGATAAAAAAAATTAAAAGTTATAAAAATATGGGATTCGAACCCGGGTCCTGCATAACGAGTGTCGAACGCTCTGCCTCTAGACCGCGAGGACGGTATCTCGCGCGACGAGAACCGCGTATACAACGTGTACTCCTCAATTGACTTGTCCAAAAATTTTCGTTTTCAAACACGGCAAATGAATAATATCACATAACGTCTCGTTAACGCTTTATATAGGGTCGAATCGAAAATATTTCGGCAGTGTGAAGTCATATCTGTCGTTTTTCAAAATATTTCCGTATATTTGTCCGTTTTGGAAAAGATCTATCGTGTTTTAACAGTCTCATACCCGTATGGAGTCTGAATTTAAAAAACATTTCTAAATTTTGAAAAACTCACTTACGGCTGTGTTTTTTACTAAAAAAAACTTGTCACGCACGTCTGCGAGGGTAATTAGTCGCGTTATCGGCCTTGATTAGTAATTTTAATGATTCAAAATAAAAAATAATTAATCAAAATACCGAGCGACTCTACCGGCTCGATTTGTAAGCTATATTTCGACCAAAATATCATATAGGTACCGACCGTTACTTCTAGCCAATTACTCGAGTGAACACCTGCCGGTCTAGAGTCTCACTAAATGGATTTTGACAGTTCGGGAGACTTTCGGTTAAAATTAACAAATTTATGTAATTTTTTACTACATTATTACAAATTATGTAGATATCTTCTTATATGTATGCCTGACAAAGTCGCAGCACGAGAGCATTTTATCACTTTTCCTCGTATTAAAAAAATCACAAAAAGAAAAAAAAAATAGTTAAAGCGGGGATCGAACCTCGGTTCTTTACGACGACAATCGGGCGCTCTGCCTCTAGACCGCGAAGCTGAGTTTGGAGAGTGACCTAAACTAGGTATATAATATTAGCTAGGCTCCTATAGCGAAATGATCACGGTTTTTCGTGATGGTCATGAGTCGGTTTTACTCCGGTCCTCGAAAATGCATAACGCGCGTAAAGAAGTTTCACTTCAAAAAAGAATACTACATGTTAATTTGAAAATGCAAAGAAACAAAATTAATGAGAATGTCCGCTTTTTAACTATTCCAGGTGTAATAAATAATGTAATTTTTCATGAAACATCTATTTACAAAGCGAGTTATTTAGATAAAGGCAATATAAAACAGTTAATTGTTTATACTTTATATTGCACCTGACACGTATCGGCGCTAGGTCATAATTATATTCAATTACGAATATATTCACCAAATTCACATCAAATATCGACATCTTTAATATGAGTTTATCTAAATTTAAGAGATACCTGAATTATATTTTTGTGTGGCATAATAATATTATTTAAGAGTATCGCGTAGCATCGAGCAATTGCATATAGTTTTATGTTCTTCTTATTGTTCACTTGTAAATTATGTACTAAAACCGATATAATAATCTTTAAATTTAAAAATTGTTTTTTTTTTTTAAATTTTTTTTTATTATGTAGTATAATAGCTGATATATACCCGGCGTTGCTCGGGGATTTATAAATGATTTAAGGAAAAAATTTGAGGTGTTTGTAAGATATACAATTCCACAGTACATTATTTTGAGGTGTTTGTAAGATATACAATTCCACAGTACATTATTTTGAGGTGTTTGTAAGATATACAATTCCACAGTACATTATTTTGAGGTTTTTGTAAGATATACAATTCCACAGTACATTATTTTGAGGTGTTTGTAAGATATACAATTCCACAGTACATTATTTTGAGGTGTTTGTAAGATATATAATTCCACAGTACATTATTTTGATGTATCTCATAAAGCTGAGAACTAAGAACTGTGGGTGGATTACACTTCATCTCAAAGGCATAAGCTAAAATTCGCTTATAATAATGCTTATCGCCAACTATTCCGCCTACCGAGATACTGCAGCGCCACGGAAAGTTCCTGGAGGGACGAGTACACTCTTTCAGAGAGCTTCTCCCCCATCACATGGGAAGCTTATGGCGCAGACTACGCCAATCAAGTAACAAAATCATCACTGCCATGGTTGCCTGTATGGAGTCCTCTCTGATGGCCCTCTGGAGACGGGAGATGTGCAAATATCCCCCATAAACGGCTGTTCACTCTCATTTTTGTGTTTATATTTTATCTTTTTTCACTTAAATTCCTCTTTTTTTATGCCTGTCGGAATCACCTATGTTATTACCTACCTTATTATTATTTTTATTACTTATTATGTATATTATTTCAAAAATGGAATGTATTGCATTGCACTACCTCTGCATACATTCTGGAATAAATTCTTATTATTATTATTAAAGCAGCATTAGCAATGTAAGCGCCCGATTCATTTTAAAAACTTGATTATAAAACATCGATTTTTCTCTACTTTTTATAAATTTAATATTCATGTATTATATATACACGTTATGCAATAAATTTTCTAAATGGCACTGAAAACCCTTTGAAATTTGTTGCGTAGTTTAGGTGAACTAATCGCACAAACAGATAGAGGATAGCGACTGTGTTTTATACTACTTAATTAAAGACAAATGTATTAAATTTAAATGCAATTTATTTCTACCATTTTTATTGTTAGCTTAGCATCAAAAAACTATTATTGTCTCTGAATCATGCAGTAAATCACGTAAAATATAAAACCATGTAAAAGCACACTAGGGCAATAATATATAATAACATAAAATAAAATATTCTAACAGAAGATTTTGTTACTCATTTGAAACAAAATCGCCAAACAAATATGTACATTGGTAATTTCAGAAGGCGCATTTTAAGAAGATTTAATTCTCTCCATGTGTGATTTCTTCCATGTGTAATTCTGGCAGTGTAATACATGAAATTCACGCCAATGTAATTTTGGCGAGATTTAGTTGTAGGTGCGTAATATTTCTCTTTATTTGTGGAGAAATAATATAGAAATTCTTTTTTGAAAAAATATATTTTTAGTCTAGGACCTACAGGCGAAAGATATTTTAAAAATCTGTGATATCGGCTGTCTTACATATCGATCGCTCGCTCGCTCACTGTTCACGTATAGATAAAATATATGCATGGTTAAAATTATCAACGTGTCTGGTGCTAGCAATGTGAATGCACGAATTATTGCTTCGACCGCGAAAGACTGTAGTGATAATGTACATTTATATAGCGCAATTTAGTGGTATTTTACCCCAAGCGCTCGTTAGTCTAATTGCTTTACCTGCAAATAGCACTAATTTATTGATAAATTATAATCTCCTCAGAAGTGTTTCAGTACTTAAAATAACTCCCACAATTGGGCCCAAATAATTTAAGTTCCTGATTTTCTACAAAGTTATTACCCTGGGGTATTTTTGTGCCTTTTTAGAACATATTACATCGATAGCAGTAGAGTTTTTTCGTGATCTTTAAGACGTTCTATCTCCTTTTGTATTACGGTGAGATACATGATTTAAGCAATAGCAGTATTATACTAGAAGATTCTATGTATTTTCATTTAAATGTTTACGATACGACACTTTCCAATAACTTTAATATATTATTCCAAAAAGTCATCGACTGCTATTGCTTGCTTGTTTGCGAAGAACTTGTCGAAATTCTAACTCGTTTCGTGAAAAGAAAACAAAGGGCGAGAAAACGTTTGTAATAGTTTAATGTGTTTTTTCGTTTGGTTTTTTATTTTTAAGTTTACAAGAAAAAATCCTTAAAAATTTCCTGCATTTTTGAAATCAAAATTTAATTATAAAAGTCAACCGGGATTATTTCTAAATAAATCATTAATCTGACAGACCATTTAAAGTGACGTCAAAACTAAATCTTAAAATATCCGAAAGGTTAAAATGAACTGAAATGTTCCTTATATAATATTATCGGATTTAAAATTGAAAATGTAAGTTCGGAAAAAAAGCTTCGCTGTACCGCAGCTGAGAAAACCTATGTTATAGGTTAAAATATCCTAAACGTTTATCCTAAGCGTTTTTGGTTACGATTCATTGTGATATAATCTTTGGTTAGAGTGTACAAAGTAACTTTGTATAATTAGAATTATACTAATTACGCACGTTAAGCTCTCATATTCCAAAAGCAGACAATAGAATTTCCACTGTATGTTGTATGAATGTATCTCAGGCATTGTGATGGACCGAATTGCCAACAATCGGTCTTACCGCTACTGTACGACATGCAGTCTCCCGCCCGCCACACTTGTGTTGTTGTAAATCTGAACAGTGTATGGGCTGGTGTACATAATATTACATTGGATAAAGGGCGACGGTCATTGTTTCAGATGAAAATCTACTAAATTATAGCGAAGCGTGTAGGCTGTTTACTGGATTCGCCGTATGTGAAAGCAGAACTCACTATGATAAATTAATAACTGATATTTTAGATGCTTATCTCATGTGTGATCAACGTAAGATTCTGTTGATTCCATAGAATTTAATTTATTTATAATAAACACGACGGGCAGAGAGTAAAAAATGACAAAGAAATGATGAAGACTTAATTCCAACCGTCCAATAACTGCGTACAAAAATATATAAGAGTAAAGCAATAAGTTGGTCAAACAACAACAAAAACAAAAAAAAAAACAAAAAAATAACAGCAACAACAAAAACAACTAAATCAACCAAAAAACAACAAATACAACATAAAAAACATCAACAACAAAAACAACATAACAAAACAACAACAAAAACAACTTTTGTATAATGGGTGGCCCAGTACAAACGACCCAGAGGTAAAGACTTACCTAGGAATAGTTGGATAAACTGCCTGGAAGTAGACTGAAGCATGGTGAGAAAGACTGACGACTGGAGATGATTTCTGCATTCTCACACTTGAAAACTTATCCATAAATAGCCTCGTCTGGTATGACGAATAATATTTATATTTTTTTTTGTGAAAAATCACCTCACCTGACTTCCTTCACTCTATCTAGTAATGTATAAACAGATACAGAAAACATGTTTATTTGGCTGGTCACTGCAGATAAACACAGTTTTACGAATATGATTTAAGATTTTCTCGGCCAAAATTATTTTTGCTATTTGTTTTTGGGGTGTTATGCCGTGTTGCGCTAACTCCTTCTTTAGCCAACGTTTCGGACAACGTTAGAGTGTCCATCATCAAGGCAGATGTGTTTTGCGTGGCAGACAGTTTTACGACATTAAAAAAATATCTAAAAATTGTCTGATTCTACAGTAGCAATTTTATCCTCTTTTACTATTAATATTAAATTTATTAGAAAGTTAGTGGCCAAAATAGAGTCAATATCGAAAATTATATTAAAACGATGTTTAAAAGTAAAAAATTCTAATTACCATTAGAAATGATGATTACTTATTTTAATTTTTGGCAAATTTAGTTTTTTACAATTTCGCGTATTATGAACAGTTTCCGACTATTTGTATAGCAGTAGCTCGACGCATTTGTGAATGAAATACTAAACCTTTTTAATAATATATATATATTTATATAATCAATAAACTCAAATAATTACTTAGCATTGATAATGACTCAAATCACTGATGTGATTTGAACCAAACTAAAATAACACGGAGAAAATTTATTGATGCAAAATACAGTTATTTTTTTAAATCTGGTCAAATTATTCGTTTTCCTGCTTAAAACAGTATAACAGGTCTTTAACGAATGCATTGACAGAGATCCTAACAAAATATCAGTTAAAAGTGAATGTTTTATGAGGACGGCAGAACTTGACATACTTGGCAGACTTCATAAAATAATTAATATTGATATCAACATATTGATATTGTCGCATTCCGTTATGATATTTACCAGAAAAATAACACATATTATCGATATATTTTTTTAATTACTAATATTTTATCCGGAAATTGGTATTCTGTAACTTTTTTCACAGGACTTTTTTCTCCGTGCATAAGTAGTAGATTTTCTCGATAATAAAATAACATGAACATCTAAATTCAACAACCCATAGTAATTCATAATTTTTAAAGAGCAGTGGGCTTTATAGTCCGATGCTCTGCATGTCTTTTTATGAAACACATTGCTCTGAAATTAGGCTCCTAAAAATATGATTTACCGTACGTAAAACGTAAAACTAAAAATACAGCATTGCCTGTGGTCAAATTTTATAAAAATTCTCGCAATTAAAATAAACTTAAGCTGATCGATGGAAACATTGGCAAACCTGATGTTCAGGATGTATTACGTTTTGTTTCCCCGATAATTTCGCCAGAGATAGGTAGCACAGGCTTTTTATTTTTTCCAAGAGGCAGGACCAACCTGCCAATGATTATACCGCTGGGGAGAATGACTACGCTATTTAACCACCATTCTTCTGAGATAGACATTTTTCAGTCAAACATCAGTGAATTCAAGATTAGAAATATTTTTTTAACGCTATGCTTATTAATTGTAAATGTTGGTAAATGTTACTGGAATCACTGTTTTTCACAATAAATATCAAATAAAATTTAATTCGTAAACTGATCAATTTTAAGCTAATAATTTTATTTTATTTCTACCTTGTATTTACGACATTGCAATGTTTAGTAATTTGTTGTAGCATGAATCCCCGATGGCATCCATCGCATTCTGCAGCTCGCAGCCCGAAGCTCGAAGCCTGAATGGGCCGGGCTCGCTGCATTCAGTCCGTGTTGTGAAGGGAAGCTTTAATTAGTTATGCGGGGTGCAACCATACTGCGCCAAACTCGACTCATAATATCTTTGACTGTACAACAGCAAATGCCACAATATTTAGGGTTGCCGACAATGAATGATTTACTATACTGCATTTATTTTTATAAATAATGTTTGACAAACTAACGATATAATCTTAATTTTTAATCAGAAAATCATGTTGTTGATCAGTCTGAAACAGAAAAATTTAACGAACAATGAGCTGACTTCATAAAAATTGCAATGATTTACGTATTTATATTTTCTACTAATGCAAATTAAAGTCATTTTTTGCTTGAGCCATGGAGTTTTGAAAGAAAATATAAATGTCAAAAGATAATTGCATTGTGCCAAGTGTTTGTTCCATATTGTTTAATTGTTCAGTAAGTAATCTAAACTTCAAAAATGGACTTATACACACAAACCCAACATTTGAACAAACGTCACAAGTACACGAACATTATACTAGGAAACATAACAAATTGTACACAAATACTGTAACAACTGAAAGTGGCAAAAGAGGCATTGGCCACGAGGGTGTACAAATATACAATCTCCTTCCAGATAACCTTAAAACGGAGAGTATAAATGTATTTAAAAAAAACTTTTTAATCTTAAGTTATCAAAACAAAATTAGAAAACTACTTATTTAAGTTAAGAAAGTGAAATGTAAAATTTATTTTAACTTAATAAATAAATTTTAAAAAAAATATGTAGCTGTGTTCATTTTTCTATAATGAAGTCCGAGGTTGGCGTCGACTAAAATAATTTAACTGCCTTAATTTTGTATTCAATAATGATATCAATAAAAACATCATTCGGATAATGGACTCGCTGGCTGGTACACAAATTTGCTATTTATAGTACTTCCGATTTTTTGACTGCGATAAAATGGACTTTATTTACGGTTTTTTTTAATTAATCGGTATTGTGGCAACCTTATGGTCATTTTCATATTGGAACGCCGTGTCGTGTTTATTTATTCCCAAAAATAATTCCATTTAGGTTTATTAATATTTATTGCACAAAGTGTGACGTGTGACAGCCATGAGCCATGCAAGTTGACAAAGTGCGACGTCCTGATTGTAAATGCGCCACAAATTCGTCGGCAGCTCGACTGGTAACTGGCGCCAAATTCCGCGGGAATAATTCGCGCCAAAACCGCCCCCACCCCCACCCCTACCCCCAGCTGTATCTTGTCAGGCGCCACTGCTCAATGCTTTGACCCAAACGGTGACATCAAGTACATACATGTCACCCTTGCCACCGTGAGCTCTGTTGCGACCTCTCTTTCAGTCACATGCGTCGTGTATAAGAATGAACGAGAAGTTTCAACGGCCGATATGTTGCTGCCGCGGAGAAAGCTGTTGTAACTTCCCGTTCTGTCGCATGAGTCGTTTGTGCGTATGAGAAAGAGGTTCCAACGGAGCCATCAGCGGTATGCCAGTACTAGTTACTGTTGGAAGGCATTCAGTAATATAATATTGCGGAAGCCGCATTTGCACCGCATAGTAAATTAATTGGTTGTACGTTTCATGTGGACATAACGAGTGAATCATAGGGAGTGAATTGTAGAACAGGTTTGTTATAATTTGAAAATCTATGCTCTCAATAGTTTCACAATCTACAAATCTGTTCGTGACTCCAGAAGCTTCCAGTCAGGTTGTAAGGCTGATCGGCTTGTTGGCTTCTTTCGTTTTCACGCCAAGGATTGGCTTGCCGTTTGAGAGAGATTGAGAGGTTCTCTTCTCAGTAAAACACTTGTGTTTTGGCTTGATATGTTTTAATATGTCACAAACAAGAGGGTAGACTTAAAACTCAGAAAGAGAAGCGAGAGTTGATTGATAATGAATGTAGACTGAATGATAATGTAGAATTGAATTCTAATTTGAAATCACCACGCTATTTATAAACAAAAAAACATTTGACGTGACCACAGACACAAGATATTATAGATGCGAAATTCATGACAATATTACACCATGACGTGCCATAGACAAAAATATTTAATATAAAAGGTGGCATAGACAGAAAAAGATTATGTAAAAGGCTCTACACATCGAGATTATAACATGAGAAAGTGAAAGAGTTTAGGCTTGACTGAATTTAAATATAAAACAAGACAATCACAAGATACGACATGCAACATTTGCATCTCTTTATTCTATTACTCTTTACATGAGAAGAAAAAAAATTGACGCACTATTTCTTTATAAGATCGTGAATCGCCTTATTGACTCACCAGCTCTATAAGAAGAGATTGCATTTCGTTGCCCTGAATGCAATACCAGATCGAATATTTTATTTTAAATGCTACAATTGAAATCAAAATACGCCCAAAACTCTTTACTCGGACGTATCTGAAAATTTCCTAAGAGACATTGTTATTTTTCACTGTACCCTTAAAATTTTTAAAATCAAATTTTCTTAACAATGTAATTAAACCAAAACAATGGTCATCTATTCTTTTTGTACTGGACGGGAGTCCGCACAAGACTGTAGATTCCAAACCGTGTCTTCAACCGATGAAAATGCTCCTTTACGGCCGATGATGATGATATTAGTGTAAATTGATGATAAAATCTGCCTCCCAGGCTTGGTGAATGTTGGGCACTGGGTGTGCTTTCGTCTCTGCTCGCTCCTGACGTTGGCGGTTTTCCAGAGTAGGGCCGGCTGGTCTTGAGGAGGTAACACCAGAAGGTTTTGAGCAGAAGACTTGGCGAGGTGAGGCAGATGGTGGGCAGGAGTCACTTGTAGATAATAAAACGCTTGGTTTCGGTGGTAAAGATGAACTAATTTTTATTTTTTATGTGGCTGCTTATATTCAATAAGCATGACTCGCACCCGACATTGGGCTGTGAGTCAAAAAGTGGTGGGGGATTCTATCCGCGCCAGTAATGTGTTTATTAGGCCCGGAAAAATGTCGCATATTCATTTTGCCGGTAGCATAGCCGAAGGTAGACGCTTGAATTTGCGAGTTTGAAAAGATTTTGAAGGCTTACATGAATGACAATTACATAGTTTAAATGCATAGTAGTTATAAGAATGTGTATCTTGACAACTAGATTTTTTGTTTGTCAAGATACGACAAAAAATAAGAAAAGTTTGTAAATAAAAGTGTAAAAATGATCTTGAAGCGATCAAATTTGTAAAATATCGTTAAGTTAGTATTTTTCTCAGGTCCCCCGTAACATAGCGCTCAGAAAGAGATAAGATTTACTATGCTACGAGGTTCCTGGATTTTTGTACACGCAAAAAAGGAAAAAAAAATAGTGTACATAAATGGTTATACATATATGTGAAAAACAGCTTTTTTAATATCTCTTCAGGGGTAGTACAAAGCAAAAAGTATTTATTTTACTACCGCCGAGGAGATGTACAAGTAAAATATAGACATTTGCAACATTTAAAAATTGATTTTTCCTAGTAAATTTTACATAGTAAAATGTTGAACATCGATCCGCTCGGCAGTGATAGACGCGCGATGCGGTATCGACGCCGTTCGGAGACAAAGTTTTCAAGCCGCCTTGGCCGAAAATGGGAACAAAATGACCAGTGGCGGGGAGTGGTGATTTCGCCAGTGGCGTGGGGTAGGCACATTTTATAAATGTAAAACATATTTTTATGAAATTAAATAATGTGGCCAACTATGTCCGTTACACTTTTCATATATTTTAATCAGTAACCATAAAAATATTGTAAATGAAACTTAAGGTGGTTTAACCAGCGGACGAGAATTCAAATTTCGTTAAAAGACGGTCTCGCAATCGGACGTTTTTTTAGACCGAGACAGAAATACCGAATTCATTCCGCTGCGAGCCGTCCACTCGCGCGGCTGTTAAAACTACAGCATGGTTCCGATGAAATAACAATTATTGTTGTTAAATTCTTGGTTGTAGCTTTCTTCCTAATAAGTAGTTACATATTTGTAAATTATACGTCGGAGTGCGTAAACATAAATAAATACAAATGCAGTTTGTTGACATGGTAGATATAAAATATGTAGGTAAATGAATATACATTTAAAAAAAATTTCAAATATTTGTATTTGTTTTTTTTTTAAATATTTTACACGAGTTTTCCAAAGGTGAGTAAAAATCTTTTGTTTTTCTTATTTATTCGTTTGTCCGAAAGGTATTACCGGTAAGTTTTATTTCTAATACTTATCTTTAAAGTATTACTTGATTTGATATGTATGACATTGAAAAGAGGGTTTATTCCTTAAAACTGAAGTAATATATATATATTAAAACTAGGTTTTATTTCCAACTATATTCTACGGTACCTACCTGCATATGTAGTTATGTGATTGCATAAAATTGTATCGCTTTCATGTATTTGTTTTCATGATTAACGGAGCGACCTGACTCGTCTAATTTTCGAAATGTAATTAAATTCACGAGTAAATTTCGATTGAAAAATTATAGGTTAGTATTTCAAATATAACCTTGTTTTTTTTTCCTAAAACAAGAAGCTCAATTCACAATATGACATTATGAAACTGACAAAAAGTAACACAAAAAATATTAAATATGTTGAAATATACCAATGTAATAGTGAATTGGACAATAAAAGAGAAATTATTAACAAAAAAATGATTTGAATCGTACATCACGAATCGAAATTCATTTGGTTCATGTCACTTTTTGACTACCAATCACAAACAGTTTCACGTACTTTGGCATAAGTTTTAACATTTATACATGAAAAAACGATGGCAGACATAAACTCCTGTCCATAGTTGATTCTTTTCCCTGGAAATTAAACAACACAAAATTATCGCAAAATATTATAAAAAATATGTGCTTATTCTGAATGATTCTTTCGAACGACTCTATACCATTTAAGTACGTACAATGTACACGGATAATTAAATATCACTAACCTTTATTTTTTCTGAAAATATATCTCCCACGTACGTTTTTGATGTCGTAATTTGTGCTATCTAATAAAACTTTTTTTCGAGGGTATTTTCCTCCTCATTTTTAAGCGAGGAATTTCTTTAAAATGTTATCAAGTAGACTGGCGTGGAATAGACGTCCGCTCGCCGCCCTGTCGCAGCGGGGAATGATAAAATTTCGGCTTGCGCCGGGGTTAATCACAAACAACAAACGCGAATCGAAATTAATTACTATTATATACTTTAAGAATATATTTTTTGATCATAAATTATTTCTAATATTTCAATAATGTCTTGGTAAATTATTTTTCTAAAAAAATCTGAACTATACCAATTTGTAAGACCATAAATAAATAGTCCAATTGAGGGATTTTCGTCACAAAACGCGTGCTCGGATTTATTTATTAGTAATTTTATTTGAAATAAAAACAAAATTCTTACACATACATATGATAGATAATTTATTGATTGTTTATACTGTATTATTATATGATTTGAAATATTTGTTGTATACTACAACTTCACCTTTGAAAATGCAACAAATCTGCGCATCGTCCAACGGTAACACTTTATTATGATAAGAAAATAATATTATTTTTCAAAATTTTACATCTTACTTTACAAGATAAAATAACGATCTTTCGAAATCAATTTGTGTTTTTTCAAGAAAAGTGTCCATACGTCTAAAAGTGGCCTCAAAAATGCCAAATTTCAGGTCAAGTCTACCTATTTCGCCTTAACTAGTTTATTTTATATTCAACATCTTAGATCCAAAATGAACTCATAAGTATTATATAAATATACTCAAATCCCCTGTATGGTCACCTATCTATACTTGTAGAAATCATACACCTATCACCTTAGAGAAAGTACAAGTAAGGTGACGTAGGTATGATCAATATAAGTTTAGACAATTGATATCCGCTACAAAAAATTAATGTCTTTGCAAAAACTATCGCTATTTACCACCCGGAGAATGATTAATTCTAATGATACTAAATAATTATAAGCTATACTTAGTTACCTGAAATATCAATACAAATTGAAAATATCTCCTGAGTAAAAATAAATGCCGCCAGCGGGAATTGAACCCGTACCTTCTTATGAGGTTCCATGATAATTCAACAACGTGATAATTCAACACACTTTTAAAAAGTGATATAAAGTCATTAGAAACGATAAAAAAAATATTTTTTTAACATAATCTAACCTAACCTAACCTACATAACCCAGTTAATAAAGTTTTTGTTTCATCACTTTCCATGACTTTATATAACTTTTTAAAGATGTGATGAATTATCATTGTGATGATTTATCCAGTTACCACATAAATTATAAAAAAATTACAATTATAGAAGAATTCACATGCCTGAAAGAATTAGGTTTAGAAGGAGCATTTGTATTTGGTGGCGCCTTTACGCTAGCAGTTGAAGGGGTTTGAGGGGACTTTGAACCTTTCCTCTGGTCAGAACGACTGTCTGCCAATTCAATTAGTTTGCCCAATCTTTTTAGGGTAGTTATGTCCGGAATGGAGTTTAATGCAAGTTTCTGAATATATCTGGGAAGCATATTGCACTGGAGAATTTCCAAAATTTCTACATCAGGCAATTTCTTGTTTAATCTTTTATTTAGGATGAGAACATTAGTGATAAAGGTACCAAGTGAATCATTAGGTGCTTGCACAGTTGACCTCAACTGTGCAAGGAGTCTACGGTCATAATCGAGAATTTCATATTCCTCCTTGAGGCCTACCACAAGGTCATCCCATGATTCAAAAAGAGAGCGATTGACCCTCAGCCAATCAAGAGCAATCCCATCAAAAAGTTCAAACGCGCCTAAAAAAAGATTGTGCTTACTTACAGAGCGAGACAGGGCGAGTTCTTCAACACGTTCAAGAAACTTCCTAATGCAAGTAGTGCCATCATACTTGATATTCCATAAATGCAGTGGAACCAACGGAGATGAGGGAACAATAATGTCTTCAACCTTGACGGAAGACATGGCGGATTCTTTTACTTGACTCCTTGTATCAGGCATTGTGACTAAATGTACCTAAAGATTAATTGGAAAAAAAAGAACAACAAGGCAACATTAATCACGTCCGAAGACGGCAATAATAAAAAGTAAAATTCCCAAAAGAGGAAAAATGGGTGTAAAATTATTTGTACCTACACATCTAATGGACAAAAGTTCAGAAATGGACATACACCAATACTATAATTTCAGATGTGGGAATCTGGAACAACATTACAACAATAATAAAATAAAATATACGGGACACCCACCAGTCCCGCAGAGTATTCACGGCCAAAAATTAATTTTAAAATAATTATCGTATAATTATGGTTATATCAAAATATTATAAGAAATGCATAGCAAATATTATAAGAAATGCGGCCGGAACGTCGCGAAACAGAGAGACCCCCATGAGCCGACATAAGAATAACCTTCATCAAGCTAGTTAAAAAAATGCCACCTGCAAAAATTATTGTCAACTCTCAATGCCAACGAGACCGAAATAAATAAAATTAAATGCCAATCGGGTTAAACCACGTGGTGCGCCATTAAAACGGAGGTTATTGCCACATTGGGCGGTGTTGAAACAAAATTATAAAGGTGTAGGGCATGAGTGCCTCAGGAATGGATGTAACAAAAGTGTATTAAATAAAAGATAAGGGAAATGAATTCCATGACACAACATTTATTTCTACATCACTTGATAAACCTTTGAATAACATGAGAACTCTTTATTTAGTGACATTTAACTCAGGCGTGTGCTACATCCGAAGGATGAAAGCACGATTGGTTATTTTAAATATTGCATTGAAAGCGACAATTGGGTGGTGACATTTATTATAAACTAACCTGATGAATGTAATAACGGGCGCCAAGCGATGCGGTTATGCATAGCTGATATTTAAAAGAAGAGACCAGGATGACCAAAGGTAAAACCACAAAACGGTGTCGTCATCCTTGTTTGTAATCGTCTTGGCTCATGGAGTGGTTCTTGTCTTCCCCGAGTTCACGACGTCCCGGAACCGCGGCCAGATAAATACTAAATTGTCGAGGTGCGTATCTTGATCGCGAGCTCCGTCCCGCGTTGTCCAGAGTTGCCATAGTTGCGGAGTTGTAAATCAGAGATGGGCAGTGAATAATGCTAAGGCTCTGTAGTGGGCAGGAAATGACTGCTACAATATGAAATTGGTTTTTTTTTTCTTTATTCATAAAATAGGTATATTTGAATACAGTTTTTTACATGCTTTTCGACTACCGAAACTTGTGTATAATTATATAAATGTAATGTATGATTTATTTGTTAATATATTATTTTGTGAAGTGCATTGCATTTTTAAAATTAAAATTCAATTTAAATTCAATAAAACCAAGTCGCTGTTCACTTCTGTCTGTTTAGTTATTCTAAACGGATTTCGATAAGGTTTTCACCATCATTTAGAGCAGTCATTCCCAAAGTGGTCTACTTGACCTACAGGAAGTCCACGTCGCGACGTCATTCAGAATATATCGAGAACACGTGTTCTTTTATTAATAAATATTATGAAAGAATGCGTCAATATCAATATTTGTTTGAACATATTTTCCGCTGTCCTCATAAAACATTTGCATTAAACTGATTACATTGGTAGGGACTCATTCGTCAAAGGCCTGCAGTCCCGTTTTTGAACAGATTTTGAATAAAATATCAGTTCATTATATCAGTAAGTTTTCTCCGTGTGCAAAAGCAGCATACTCGTAAGAATATGTTTTAAGCAAAACGACATGTAATCTACCCTCATGTTCCGCATCTCGTGCATTAAGTTTAACATCTTTCACAAATGTTAAGTTTTCACAAACGTCTGTCTACTATTTACAATAAACTTCAGCGCTAACTCCTTTGACGTTACGATAAATTTTAACATTTCACTGAAACTGCGTCAAAATTGAGACAGTTTTCAGAAAGAGAAAGAAAAACCGACTAAAAGGCTATTCTGAAAGGAATTTCAGAGTGCCTCAATTAGTTGCCACTTGTCTAACTAATTTCTCCTCTGTTATATGTGGAATTCCGGAGGCTATATCTCTGCTGATAATAATGTGTAGCTCGCGGGGAATTTCTCGAATGTTTTATTGAAAACAATTAGCAACCATTTCGGCTAAGTTTGAAAAATATTGGCAGTCATTCAATATAGTCTATTAGTTACGTACGTGTTACATTATAAAACTGATTATAAATCTAATTTACCTTTAGAATACTTTGTGTTCCGTCTTATGGCTTGTAGAAATGCATTGTATAGCTGTATTATAGTAAGTTATCTAAAATTTCTTTGGCTTATCTAAAGTTATTTACAACATAATAATGTATAATTCTAACAATTTTTTTATTTTTATTAAAATGATGACTGCACGACAGAGTAATCATTCATTTACAGTACAAGATTTATTATTTAAGGAGAAAGGCTACGTGGCCTTTTCCATACAAAACTTATATTTGGATTTGAGGACAATATACCTACTTCACCAAACAGAATTTTTTTAAATTTAAATTTAAAGCAAATATCTAATACCGATATGTGCTACGTTAGGGGAATGAGAATAATACTCAGACGAAATAGACATTCAAAAGTAAATAAAATGTTAAAGGAACTAAATTGGCTAACGGTGAAACAGATGTTGACATTGAACACGATGATATTTGTACATAAAATAGTAAACAACGTGCTACCAAAAATATTTTTCAAATAAAATTGTATACAACAAGGACATACACAAACATAAAACGAGGACGTGCAATGAAATCAGGCCGACAAAAAAGGACAAGGCGAATACTCAGAATAGTATACTTTATAAAGGGATGAAATACTATAATGCGCTGCCGGAAAACCTTAAGTCTGCCCCATTTGGAAAGTTCAAGATGTTGTGTAGGAGCCACAACAAGCAAAAAAAAGAAGGTATATTTTTAAGTAAAAAAATTAATTAGTCATTTGTAAACATAAATGTACAAATTACTAAAATAAAATTAATAAATAAAAAATATTTAGTTGGGTTTATAATTATATAATATAGGCCATAAAATAATTAAGTTTTGCAAAAAAAACCTTGATGAAAAAGATAATTAATTTTAGTTTATTTACAATAATTTTTTTTCAAAATAAATCGTTTCTAATTTGAATCTACGCCCATTTAAATTATTATTTTTTTAATTTAATTTAATTTGCACAATAAACAAAGTAAAACTGTTAAAACTCTAAAATCACAAAAATTGAATTCAATAATGTTTTATATTTTAATAGATAAATAAATGAGGTAGCCCTTATCCGTACGAGATATTTCCTATAAACTTGATCAAAAAATAAATATGTAGTTTGGTTAGGTATTTTGGTCTCAAATCTAAATTAAAGTTTGGCATGAAAAAGGCCGCAGCCGTTCCCCTTACACATTCTTAATACTTAAGACATGTATTTAACAGAGGTTAAAACGGTTAAAATTAGAGTGATTATATATATCAACTATTTTAAAAATTTAATTTAATAGCACCATCCTTGTTGTCATGCCACGTTGTGCTAGAAGACTTGTTTTTTGTTTGTTTTGTACATTACAGACATTTGTTAATTTACAATGCACATGAGACATAAACTACACATTTAAACCAAAAAAGAAGAAACTAAAGAAGTAATTAATGACATTTACATGCCACTTGAATCCTTCAATGCTATTGTTAAAAATGTCAACAGTCAAACATATTATTTAATATCGCCATACCTCGTCTATGCAGAGCCAGTACGTCCGTTCTGCTATGTGGAATAAATATCAGATCATGGTGCCGCCACTGTCTGTAGTTGTTTGGTGCGAGTAGCATTCCAGGAGGCATGGGCTATCTATTAAATTATTTATAATTTTTTAAGTCTTATCTTTAAGTTTTATCGAGTATAAATCGCGGGTACTCTCCATGCATTTTGACATACAGGTATCTAAGGAACTTTTTTTAAAGCAGTGCAAGACGAGGTGACAACGCAGTCTATGTGAAATGGTCGATCAATAGAGTAATGCACTATATTAAAAATTATGTTAATTTAGATCTCCCAAAAACTTGTTATTATTTGGATGATTTGTACAGCGCCGTTTTTTGCATAATACATTGCTATAAATGAACTATCCTTTTACTAACCATAGACTAGACAAACAATTGTCAACTTATGGCTAACAGATTGTATCCACCAGTTCGTCGATCACTAATATTTACAATGCATTTAACCAATTGTTTCTTCACATTTAATCATTTTTTACGTTGGAATTTTTAACCTCACTAGAACAAGCCTGTGTTGAGGTTAATAATTTTACAAAATAATACATATAACACAAAAATTATATAATATTGTTAGATTAACGTTTTTACCAATTGGGAACCTACATGGTACCTATTAATCTAATTCCAGCCAATTCATTACAGTATTACGTTGTAAACATGTAGGGTGACCATGATTTACATTGATATTTGATTGCAAAAAATAAATATTAAACTATTATTTTAAAAAGGAGAGAAGGAACAAAAAATACATTATAAAAGGAAGAGGATGAAAAAATGTACATACACAACATATTATGCCATAATTAAAAAGGACAAAGATGAAAAAAAATGGAAATTGAATTAAAAATTGGCTAGCACCAATAATTTAACATTCTTTTTAAAATTACACAAGGAATGAACTTGATGCTCCGTTAGAATTTACAAATATTATTATTTATTTATATTCTGAATAGATAGATAATAATCAAGACCATACTTACTTGGGAGGTTACTTGGGATTAACACTGTGTACTGTTTACAGATGACATAATTGGAACACGTGTGATTGTAAATGCCATTATTAATTCCTGTATTTATTTTTAAAAAACATAAATTTATTTTTACCGAAAGTTTTTGTATATATTTACATAATGAACAGTAATATAAATAAAATTAAAATTAAAATTATATTTTTGTTTTATTTTATTTTGTTTTTTCGCTCAGCCGGGCTTCTACATGGATTTTAAGAACAGAATATTCCTACTGAGCTGTCGAAAATTATACAAAATATTTTTAAAGCATGATGTCAAAGTAAACTGATAAACTGAATATGAAACAATATTAGTGAAACATGAATTTATTTATTTATATTCTATAAATATAGTCAGTAAATATATTAATAGTACCGCCAAACTTGTTGCCAAGATGCATATTATTATTTAGAGATTGCGTCTGATAGTTGGTTGTGTATGTATTGGAATGCATGGAATTTAATAGTGGCAACGATGGCAGGACTGTCAATTAATTTGTTTATGACTGTGTGTGATATTACCGGGTCTGAGATAATTATCCTTTGAGACGGTGTTATTAGATGCAATTGATTCATCAAACTGAGATAATTAATGTATTTAAATGGAACCGTTGTTATTAGCTATTTGTTTTATTGTAAGGAGTTCGTTAGACAAAATTTTACAACGGTTATCACTCTGATCTTATTGATAAAATCCTTTCAAAAAAACTTCGCCGAATCGCAACAAATAAATGTCTATATAATGCTCTACCAACTATTAATAATAATAATTTAACTACCCAATGGCGTAGAATTTTGTTCATAAGTAAATTCTCTTCCCTTTGCACATCTAAACTTCCATCAGAAATTAGGCCGGCCTTCTATACTAATAATAACTTAGCCAAATTTTTAAATAATTGTAAAGATAAAGAAGATACGTTTAGCCACTCTGGGATCTACAAACTTAATTGCAACGATTGCCCGGCAATATATATTGGTAAAACCGCGCGTAATGTAAATATTCGAGTAAAAGAACATGTCAGGTGTTTAACAAATACCGGTTTTTCAGAATTTGCCGAACACCTAATTAATACTAACCATACATTTAATAGAACGACAGGAGTTCAAATACTACATAAAAATAAAATAGGAATACGTCTCAATAATTTAGAATCATTGGAAATCTCAAAAACAAATAAAAATAAAAATAATTGCCCAATTTTAAACAAGCAGATAGAACTAACTAAAAGCCCTATTTTAAATATGTTTCCTTTCTCCCTGGGTAATTCCCACCCCTCCCTGACCCCACTACCTACTCCGCTGCCCTGATGCTCTCTCCCTCACATTTATATACTTTCTCTTTCTTTATTGTGTACTTAATAATCTTCCTCTGTATTATATTTTAGTTTATATTTGTACTGTCCTGATGAAGGTTGAGTTCAACCGAAACCGGTCGACGTATATAAATGAAATAAAGTGGTTTAAAACAAAGATATTTTTTCATTTGTGTAGTTTATTTATTTTAGTCGTCGGTAAATAGCAGGACTTCTAATAAGAAAAATATTAGGCCGAGGTGGGATCCTTGAGGAACCCCAAAATGTAGTGTTTACAAAAAAATCCAAAAAGGAAAAGCCTGTGTGTGTGTATTAAAGTAATTACTATCATAATCCTATGGCAAGAATAAAACATAAACTTGAGGTTTACGTTTTCTTTGATGATACTAGAAGAATTTGTTTTTCAAATAAAAATATAACGCTGAGAACTACTACAGGTGACTGTTGACTTATCAGAAAAATATGTCTATTTCGTTGTATTTTAGTCAAAATTTGATGTGTTTTTTATAATAGTCAATATTTTGTCATAACAATGTCTCATCAAATGTTGTAATCAGTGTTTTGTACATTTTAGGGGCAATAAAATTAATATGACTTTGGGTTAATTTGGTTTTGAAAAGGGGTACTGCAAATACACAAGTGCAACGTCTTTGGCTAGAACGGTTATCATTTATTTGTGAAAATAAATTTTAGAAATTGTCTTCACTTTCCAACAACAGGTCCAGAATATCACTTTCTTTTATTGTATTGATTTTTGGGCATATTCCAGGGGTTTTTTGTGATTATTGTAAGTTCCACCCCAACCAAGTATTCCAGAAGAAAAAAAAAAAATGAACTAGTGCACTGTAGACATGTTTCATGGTTTTTGTATCCACAATGTTACTCATTCATTTAAATATATAAATGAAGCATCTAAATTTATTAATATTTTTTCTATGTGGCTGGTCCATTTCAGATGGTAATCTATGTTTACAACTAAGTATTTAACATGTTTTCCTGGTTTGATCTCTTCACAGTTTGAGCATTTTATCAGATTACAATTGACATTGTGAAACTTCAGAATGAGGTTAGTTCTAGTTGCTGAGTTTTGAGTATCATAAAAAGGAATAAAAATAGTTTTATCATAATTTAAAGTAAGAAGGTTATGTCACTATTTGACAATGGCAATACATTTTTTAGATTTATTGGTAGCGTCTTCCCATGTTTTTCCTTGAACCGTCATTGCAGTATAAGCAAACGAGAAAATTTTACCAGCTATATCAATGTTACATTGGTCCTAGAGGCCCTAAAACAGATCCTATAATATATATTTATGGTCTTTAATGAGCGTGTTTAGGAGAGGCGGTACAGCAGTACATGGATTTGATTAGAATTTATCTTCCCAATGAGATTCGTCCCTCGGAATGAGACCGATTGAGGAATAAGGCTTCAAGTAATGTAAATCCAATAATAAATGTTTGATTAAGATATATTATAGACAATACAAAAATGCTACTCTCAGGCAGGTATATTGTTATTCAAGGGTATGTGGGCCTAAAGTGGTAAGTTTTTAGTTTAGACCTGAATTCTGTTAGGCTTGTTATGCATCTTAATTCCGGAGGGAATTTATTCCAAGCCTTAGGCTGAGATGGAGTATATCCAAATATTAAACCAAAGTATTGCAAGATTTGCATAATACATTACCAGAGTGGTAGATACTCACAAAATTGCCCCGGTGAAAACCATAATTCACATTTGAAATATTGCTTGAAATGGCTTTATGTTTGTTTTTAAGAAAGAAAACCGTTTCGAGGTTACGAATAACCTGAAAATGTTTAAAAATCTTCTATTATCATCACAGTAAGCGGGAAATGTTGCTTGTGTCGTAATTGAGGACTGGGGTGCCTCTGTGTTGGTAGCAAATCCGGAGACGTCATGTTGTCAATTGAACTAAGGACGCCTGGATGGGAACGAGACGCGATGCCAACTCAGTCACTGGCTGGTAATCTTTTTTGGTGAACAGCAAGGGAACAACTAACCTTTCTTTTTACCATCTCTTTCCTTTCCCCACTCCCTTCAGCCGTGCAACATACTCCAGTTTGGGATGCCGGAGTCACACCGGTTCCGCACAGTTATTAAATATAGTGGCACTTTTTTGTTATAATTTAACTTTAGGGCTCTTCAATATAGTGAAACTTTTTTGTAATAATTTTCCTTTAGGGCTCTTCAATAAAGTGAAACTTTTTTGTAATAATTTTACTTTCAATTGTTAAGAAAGGAGTGTGGTAAAATATCGAAAATGTGTTATAAAAATTACATTGATAAAATTGAAAATGATATTCATGTAAATGTAAAACAATTCTGGAACTAGACTAATTCTCAAAAAAATAATAATTCCGGTATTCCAACTTCTATGAATTTCAATGGAAAAGTTGGATGTAATGTTGAAAATATTGTAAATGTATTCGCTGATTATTTTAAGTCTGTCTATGAAAAGGATATACCTAATAATGAAATTCCCAAATTCTCGTCGAATCTCAGTCAAAATATATCTGAAATACACATTGAAATTAATGATATTAAAAGCATGTAAATTTGTTAGATGCTAGAAAAAGTGCTGGACCTGACAACTTTCCACTTGTGTTAATTAAAGAATGTCTAAACAGCCTATCTGTTCCTCTATTTGTAATTTTTAACCAATCATTAAAGACAGGATGTTTTCCTAATATATGGAAACATAGTTTTCTTACTCCTATCTTTAAAAAGGGTGACAAAACGGATGTTACAAATTACAGACCAATATGTATCCAGTCATCGATACCTAAACTTTTTGAAAAAATAGTACTTGATAAAATATCTACAAACATAAAAAAAATTATAACTCCCTATCAACATGGCTTTTGTTCAAATAAATCTACATTAACCAATTTACTAATATACGAAAATTTTATATCCTTAGCAAACAGGTGCCAGGTAGACTCAATATATACTGACTTCAGCAAGGCATTTGACAAGGTGTGTCATAAAATATTAATCAATAAACTAGCTAAACTTGGAATTAACGGTAATTTACTAAATTGGTTTACTAGTTATTTGTTCCAAAGAAGTCTTTGTGTGAAAATTGTGTTATAATTTAACTTTAGGGCTCTTCAATATAGTGAAACTTTTTTGTAATAATTTTCCTTTAGGGCCCTTCAATAAAGTGAAACTTTTTTGTAATAATTTTACTTTCTTCTTCTTCTTCGATGGCGCTACTGTATTACGATCTGTAGTCAAAAGCGTATACCACTAGACCACGCCGGCCGTCAGTACAAATTAAACAGAAATATAATTATATTCACGTATACATTTTTATTTTGCATTTATTTACACCAAACCATTAACAGCCTTCTACTAAAACATTTGGTTAACTTGTATCTCGAATCCACAATTCGAATTTGGTGCAAATCGTCATTCTATGAAAAACAACCAATCATTTCTGTTTTGTCTTACATTTTCAAAGAAAAGTTGACCACAAGCATGTGGAGTATTTTCTGTACGTACATGATTTGTATGAAAATCACGCAAATAAATAGGAAAATGTGGAAGGTTATTATTATATGATAAATAACTTTTCAACTTTCCCGCATCTCTGAGGAAAGTTATTCATGGAAACGTTTCTTGCTTCTGACCATCGGGAATCGGGCCTGAATGTGTTTCAAAAGCAAATTGAAAAGGTCTCACGTAAAACATTACAAGGGTGTTAAAATCAAGTCTCTGACGAACCTTTTTACTTTTTAGAGTCCTTCTATGAACACAAATAAACTTATGCGTTCATTAAAAATAACTTTTGAAAGCTTATTAAAATTATTATCGGAAAAAAATTTGTTCTATTTTTGAAGGTTATATCATCATTAATTATTGTTTTTAATCAACTATTTTTTAGTGCAACTGATTTCAATTCAATTGAAAACCAATTATGTTGAAGACTTGACTGTATATGTACACAGTACCTACGTAAAATATTATTATTTTGGCAAAGGTGTACTTAAAAACCTTCATAATTATTGATGAGCTAAATTATTGAGCAGACCGGTTTCACCCTGGCGAGAAAGGGTTTTCACCTTTCCAATAGCAAGTTCAAAACGCCCGAGCGTTTCCTTAACATTAAATTTATTTGCTTTATCTATGGAAAAGTTTTGAAAAACAGTCCTCATATAGGTTCGCACTGTTGTATTTATATAAATATGTTGGCTTCATGACAACCACTTTTGTGACTCGTTTTTGTGTAAGACGGCTCGAATATGGAACGAGCTACCGGCATCTGCTATTCCCCTTCAAATAATCCGGGCTTCTTCAAGACCCGCACAAATAAATACCTTTCTGCAGCCCCTGCCTTAACCCGCCTTACAACGCTGCCCAACCGGGTGGCGACATAGTTCCATTGCTTTTACACTGTACAAACAGGGTGGTCTTGTTTTATTTATTTATTTTATTTTATTTGTGTACAAAAAATTTTACAAAATTACAGATATTTTATTTAACTAATTGTAAAAGTACCATTTTCACAGTGAAAATGTAGCGCCAAAAACCTTACAAACTCATTGAATTTTTCGAAGAATATGTCGAAATTTTTATCTAATATATTTAAATAGCGTATCGCTCTTCCCACGGGCGAATTCGGGTACAGATGTAAGGTGTCACATATAAAAACAATAATAAAAAAATATATATGACTATTATAGGTGGCTGAGTTGAAATCGCATTTTGGATCTCACCCAGGCGACGTGTGTTCAATTCCTCGGCTGGCTAAGTTCCGCTTATTGGGGCAGTAGTAGACGATTTTTAAATATTGTCAGGTTATTCGTAACCCGGGTACGTTGTTTTTTTTTAAATAATTTACTATCCTTTTCACTTCTTGGTAGCCAATTTTCTGATTTAACAGAACGCGACAAGTGATTTTGAGAATTACAAGTGGTTAACGATGGACAACAATAGTTAGACGTGCGTTCCGCTACCCAAATCAATGAACTCTTGGAATTCCTCATGCATTAATCGTTACGCCCGTTCGCCGCGTTCAATTATTCACCCGACGCAGCATACTAAATGCGCCGTTGTCTACGCGTCGTATTGACATCGTGAATGTTGAATGGAGTACGTACAGGACTACACGTGTCGTGTACACGTAGCCTCTTGTATCACTCAGTTCCAGTGTATCACATCGTTTTACACGTACAGGGTGGATAGGCCGACACCGTGAATATTGGAGAACTAACTGTTAACAGTAGGTGTGTTTATTTTAAATATTGCCAATTTTGAATATGGAATGTTGCTGATAATAATTACATTGTGGTCAGGTGGTACATCTACGCACGTCCATCCTAATCCTAAAGTCTTTTTCTCAATATAAATAAAAAAATCGCATTTATAGTCACACTTTACTCATATACTATTACAACGTGTATCGTTGTTCATTTTATGATTTATGGCTGTTTATTTTTATGGCTGGATATTTCAAATCGGGACTCCAGATTTTTTGAGAATAAGATCCCATGAAGAGTATTTAGAGCCAAGCAAGGAATTTAGTGTGGGGTATATATAAATTAAGATTTACACGTAATAAAAATAAAATTTCCTTTGTTTACACACTAAACGGCACACACATCAATGAAGTAAAATATATCAGGGACCTTGGATGTTCAATTAAACTTTATTCAACACACTGATGAAATCATTAAAAAAGCCAATAAAATGCTGGGATTTGTAATTCGCATAGCAAAACCCTTCCACAACATAATCACTCTATATTCCCTTTATATATATTCGCCCGCACTTGGAACACTGTACACCGATCTGAACTCCTTTATACCAAGCCCATATTGAAAGAATAGAAAAAATTCAAAAAAAAATTTAAACACATAAATTATAAACTTAACTTACACTTTTCAAATTATACTGAATCCAATAAATTTTCATAATTTTAACTCCCTCCAAACATGACGTCTAATTACTGATCAAATCTTATTGTTTAAAATCCTAAATAATGGTCTGGACTCACCAGAACTTACCAATTTAATAAATCTTCATATTTCGTCTAGATATACCCGACAATCTGATTTATTTTATTTACCCTCGTGTAGAACAAAATCCCCAATTCCTCGTATATGTGCACAATATAATACAAAATTTTACAGCATTGACATTTTTGATAATAACCTAAAGAAATATCGATATGAAGTAATGCGTATGATCGATTATATTATTAATCAGAGTATGGAATGTATCGGGGGCATCTCCTATCCTCTTCCTATTTTCCTCTTCCTCTCCCCTTCCTTTAACACAAAATTAATTTTAAGATATTAAAACTTCATTTTCAATGAACTTTAGCATAAGAAACTTCTGTGGCTTGTCAGTTAACTTATATATTTATCATTGTATTTTATGTAAATAAATAAATAAATATGTAATGGTATACACGAAATAAGTTTAGTTATTTGACGCCCACGGGACAAAGGAAAGTATAATTATAAGAAGATTTTAATGATAATACATGGCACTGTTCGAAATAATGTTGATTTATAGAATTGATTACATGTTATTTTGAAAAAGATTTTGATGACAATAGATGGCATTGTTCAAAATCACGCTGAATTATAGAAATGATTACATGTTATTTGAAGAAAATTTTGACGATAGTAATTAAAAAGATTTTGCTAGAAATAATTTTGAATTATAAAATTGATTAAATGTTTCTCATGCTGCCAATGTTCAATTATAAAATTGATTACTTGTTTCTCATTCCTCCAATGTTAAATTATAAAATTGTTTAAATGTTTCTCGTTCCGTCAAAACCGATTAAAAAATGATATGACATTTATTTAGTTGATTTTGTATGTAACACCTCACTAGAACGCCCCTGTCTGCATAGTGTAAAAACACGAGAACTATATCACTACCTGGCTGGAAGCGTTGTGAAGTGATTTATTAATGTAGCTTTTGAAGAATCCCGAATCTCACGCTGCCATTAAGTCGATATTGTCGGTTGCATAGTTTAGCTAAACAGATGAATTCGCATTTCCCAAAACGCGTCCATCGAAATCTTTTCGTCATTCAAACCTCGCAGTATCGATCCGAAGCATTAAATTATTGATAAACACCGCCATACAATGTATTCTGCTACTCAATGGGCATCGGTCCGTGGCGCGTACCTTCGCTTTGAATAGTGTGACTAATAATTCATTGGCTGGCAAAAGGCCCTACACAATTTTGCTTTCAGGAAACATTGGTCGCCTATTATAAGACCACATTATTAGCGTTAGTTGTTAGTAATGATGATTTCGAATGGTAGGTAAACTGTCAAGTGTTCTTTTATACGGTTTTGCTAATTAAACATCATTAACACATTTGATTTAACCTTTTCTAATCTTGTATCATCAATAATTATTTCCGTGCTTTCCCAACAACACCTCAAGGATACAATTTCTGATTAATCCGTCTTCAATAAAAACATCTTTGAAGCAACTTATTCGATTTATTTCTTCTGGTGCCGTAATAATAAATTACGAATAGATATAGTACCATAATGACGGAACAAAATCTGAATATTTTTTCCATTAAAACGAAAATAATTTGTATCGTCTTGATGTATTATCAGGGAAAATCCCATTCTTAAAAAACACATTCTTAAATTAATGTCTAATTAAAAAGGCCAGTTAATTTATCATGATGCGTAAAATCGATTTCTCTTGTAGCATATTGTATGCAGGAGTTTAATTGTGAACCTTTGGAAAGCGTAGACAATATCAAATATCTTGGCTTAATAAATGATAGAAATCTAAAATGGAACAATCATGTTACTATATAAATAAACAAAATAAGAAAGCTAGTCTACATCTTCAAGACTCTAAGAAATATATTGGCCATAGTTACATTAAAAACTGTATATTATGCACTTGTTCAATCAATGCTTTCATATAATGTTGTCTGTTGGTTTCTTGTCACAAGACTACCCTAGAGCCTTTAAACGTTGCACAAAAAAATGTACAAGAAATGTTATTGTATATCAATAAGGCAGTGTAATTTTTTCAACCAAATTAATACTGCGAAAATTTCACAAAAGTGCCCAACACTAGACTGGATTCTTTTTTAATGTATCAGCATGTGAATACAAGAACATTCTTAGGACAAATGAGTTTTTCTTATAAAGCTCCGTTGCTTTTTAATACGCTCAGTTAACCTTTTCTTATCTGTGGTGTGTATTTACTACACATTGCTTCTAATAACATTAATAACTCTATAAATATAATAAATTCTGGGTTTAGATTTTAGGTATTCTTCCGTTATACATTTATGCACATAATTAAAAAATAATATTTCACGTAGTTTTCAAATTCAATTTAAAATCAGAGATTTTTGTTAAAAATCGGGAACAAATACACCAATACAATCAACCGTGAGACACTGCTACGCGAAGAGTGTGCGAGGAAATGACACGCTATTGATGTCTCGCTTTAATTCGCTATGTAGGAACATGAGAAATCCACACGTACGCAGTTGTATTTTGATTTAGACCATCGTTACCTACGACCACATGTGTGTGAAGTCCAGCGCCTGTTGTGCCAGACGGCTGTTAGTTGGTCGCGGACTGTCGTTGGATTTGGACTCCTCGCACGTTTTTTTAGCATTTGCCGATGGTTTTTTCATGTTTTCAGAAATTAAATTACAATAATTATCACTTTTGACATAAAATATAATAAACATAAGCGATTAGCGATGAATATTCATATTTTTCTGATATTAAATCGCTTATTTAGAGATGTGTATTGACTACACAGCACCTCTAATTGCTTAGCTAAGTAGTCATCTTATACTTTTTTTTTGTAGTTTGGTGGTGCATCTAAATGTCTGTCTTTTGGGATGAACGACAATTCATTTATTTTAGATTTTATTCCAGCAAGACTGGGTTGATGTCAATACTAATGTGTCAACAACAATAAATTGATCCAATTAATATTGAAATTAATGTGATTAACTTATTGAAGAAATAAATTCATCATATTTATTCTACACTTGTATAAAAGTCAATAGATGTTGAATATTTAAAAAATTGCACAGGCTTACCCAAAATACCATAAATCAAAAAAAAAATAACCAAAAATAGAGAAATAATTGAAAAGGATAAAAAATGTTAGTAATTCAAAAATGGAAGAATGAGATTTAATTAGGTGCAAAGGTCAACAGGTAGAGATGTCAGTCCCGCTAAGCCTAGAGTATCTTGTTTCTAGTCCAGGGTATCGAATCCCATCGCCGTCGAAAGTACATAATATATTGGTCGACGTTCTTATTTAGTTTCGTCGGAGGTACATACTTACGTACGCCAAACGTCAAAGTCATTCTACTCGAACAACGAGTGGGTCGAGTGGAATGACTTTGTCGAGAATCGAGGCCCGGTTGCAACAGTTATATTTTTATTTTTGTGTTGATGTTGACATTATATTTTTCAAAAGATATATTTATACGAACTAGATAAAGTAAAAAAAAAGCGTAATTGAAGGAGGTTGCCAGATCATTTAAATCGAAGTGCTCATAATAGCAGAGCTGGACAATTGAGATGCAGCCACGACTTCGATGTTTGTAAAGTTGCTAATTTTTTATAAAAATTCCGAGGTCTAGTTATTAGACTCTCGAATCCCGCTGTGCGCAAGTAAATTTATTCTGATTAATTGTTTTATTTCACAATTTATTTGTTACATATAAGATTTGTAACAAGGTGTGTGCATCACTTTCCTTACATCGCATCTATGGTTTTGGTGTGTGGGACCTTTAAGTACCTACACATTGTCATTTTGCTATTGGTCAAATTGACAGCCCTTTAGTTTTGAATTGGAGAATTGCCAAACCTGAGGGAGCTAGAATCTGTGATTTGAATTAGAAGCAGTGGCATTCTTCGATCACCAGCCCAGAGCAGCGGGCATTCCTCTTGGCTGAGGTTCGACGAACACATTCGCCAATTTTCGTGAGGATCAGCTTTTGCATATGGAGCATTGACCATTGGATTAATGGAATTGGATGACATCTGCCAATCCTGATTGGTCAAGAGGGACCATTTTGAAGCCCAGCAGCGTGAGGCTGTTTTGCATTGGACTACAGCATTATTTTTTGGATAAATTATAAACTGGAACAGTTTCTGTTAAGAACCGGAATCTACTACTTTGCATCGAGAACTAACTGGTATCACAACTTCACTTTACCTATGCAAGCCCTTTGCCAGACAGATTTGATACTAGGATGTTAATAAATTTCTGTTTTATTATGTCTTTTTTGTTGTAAAACATTTTAGTATTTTTAAATAATTTTTGCCATTTAATCCTACGGTTACATATTCATTACAAATAACATAAATTTGTGACGCGTTCCAGAGTGGAAGATACACTTAGTACTGCCATGATGTAAGACTTTATCCGTGCTCTCCGACCAAATCTGAATAGCCAGGTACTCCCCCACCTTCGTCCCCTCCCTACTACCTTTAACATCACATCATACCCCAATTTGGAAAGCCATAGTCTCACTGGTTCGAGACGGTTAGTGGCAGTTTAGACTCATGTGCGAACAATAGTATTGTGTATAGACTGCGTATTTAGCAGCCGCTAAAATACTTATGTAAATCTTCATTGCTTTTCTTTTTTTACATTGTGTAAACACTTTGCGACAAAAACACTTTAGTAAAATTTTCCAAAACACATTTTAATATTTATTTTAATTTTCAATGAACTTATTTCGTCAAAACATTTTAATTGGACGAAAGGGTTTAAAGCAGATGGAGAGACAAGATTAGATTAAAAGTATTAATGAGCAAGCCGTGGTTAAACGAGGTGTTACAAGAGACCTAATTCGAAATATTAATTTTGTCAGATAATGACTTTCAGCTGCAGAGACGGGACACGAAGCGTCCTTTGGTTACAAAGTTTTGCACTAATTTTCTGAAGAAATTATTTATTTATTTATTAAACGCCATAAAAGGCTTTTACAGTAATGTGAAACATTGGATTATAAGTACACAGTTCAGGGCTGTCAGAGACTTGACAATTAGAAATAGCATTTTTCATTAAAATAATACATTCACAAGCAGTTTTTATTGATGCTATACATATACATTTCACATATATGTATATATGTGGAATGTATATGTATAGAACACCATATATATGTTACACATAAAGAAGAACACAACAGTCAGTATGATGCAGTACAAACAGACATTTAACATTTCACAAACATATCAATTACATTCATAACCAAGTATTTTTGCCTTGATGCAAGACGGTGAGGTTTTGAAAATATCAAAAAGGTCTGTATACGTGTTGGCAGTGCGGTGAAAACGCGCCAACGGTGAATGATACAAATAGTTAGTGCTATGATTATCACTGTGGAAGAGATGGTGGAGTCGAGTTGATTTAACAGGGACACGAAAATTTATAACACTTAACATTTGAGGGCAGTCTATGAGATTGTTCAGTAATTTAAAAAGTATAAGAATGTCATTAATAGTTCGCCGGGTAGAAAGAAGTGGTAGATTTAGACCAGACATTAATGTATGAAATGGCGTGAAAGCGGAAGAAAATTTATCGATGACGTTGTTACACGTATTTACGTGGTAACACGTTTTTACTTTGCTACACGTAGACGTTGATACACGTTAGTCTTTAACGTAAACTTTGATATATATATTTTGTTTCTAAATACTTCATTACATAAAAGTATGTCGATACTCGTGTAAATCGAATTGCGCGCCGAGAACTTATCGATTTTAAATATTTCTAATTTATTAAGAATCTCTTAAAATTATTCGTATTCTGGTTAAAAACGGGACTGCAGGCCTTTTACGAATTAATTGACAGGTTTTTTAATAAACTATCAGTAAAACACGAACGTGTGCGATGTCGGAACACGTGTTGATAAAAAACTGATATTTTCGCACCTGACACTCACACGGTTTTGAAGAAATATCTTTGTTTTTAATTTTATTATTTAAATAGTAACTATGCTCAGTCCATTCCAAATTTCGATAAATTTTTACACCTAGATAAGTAATATGGTTAACGTTTACCAATTGGGGTCAATTATTACAATACCCAATTAAGTGATGGGAGCAATGTAATTTTAAGTTCGGGTTTTCTTATGAGTTTTTTGAACGTGATGAATTTTGTTTTACTAGCATTAAGTGTAAGCGAGTGGTAGTCTAGTCATTTTTTGATTCTGTATAGTGTGTTTTCTGATTTCTTAAATGTTTTTGTCCAATCTTTCCCATTTATTAGAATAATTGTATCATCTGCAAAACAAAACATTCTATGTGGTAAAGGTCATTAATGTAAATTAAGAAGAGGATTGGACCCACAATACTTCCTTGAGGCACCCCGAATTTGACATCAATAAACTCGCTGGTTATGTTAGGTTTTACCGTTTACTTTCTATTTTCCATATAACTTTTAAAAAAGGACAATTAATTATCATTAATTGTTGATTGAGGTACTAGTACAGATTGAATTATTTAGCGGGTTGGAAATAAGCCGACATAGCTTAGTGGTTCAGAGCACCTGACCGGACATCAGAAGGTACGTGTTCAATTCCCGTTGGCGGCATTTATTTTTACTCAGGAGATATTTTTAATTTGTATTGATATTTCAGGCGTATAGTTATTGCTTATAGTTAAATGTTGGTTTTAATTTAGATAAAATTAGTGTTAGTTAGTGTTTGGTATTTGGTAGTGATTGGTTTTAGTTAAAATTTCTTCCTTTGAGAATTTGAGTGTTTGTTTTTGTTCGGGTTAGTATTAGCGAATTATGGAATTATATGCGTTTTCTGCTGAATAAAATATGAAATATGTATTGCAAGGATAAGATTTTAGGTGTTAGCTCTATTCCATTTACACCCACGCGGTGACCTATATGAGAAAGAGCCTGAAATACTTAGGATGGTGCTTTTCAGGCGAGGAGAGAATACCTGAGCAGAATGGGCAGTCTCCAGGGGGCCCGGGACTTGGAGTGGCTGAATTTCCTAATATAAAGTCGATCCTGAGCTTACTATTTCTGTGAATAACAAATATTCAGAAAAAAAACGTTGGTTGAAATGAATGACAAAGTTTAGTGACTTCATTTTATTTTTATCTTTTTAAAGAGATGCACACATTCCTGAGTTACGAATAACCCAACAATATTTTTTGGAAATGTTGTACTATCATCACAGTGTTTCATGTGTCATGATGTAGGACTTATCCAGCCGATAAATTGAATTTACGACTCACCCTCAGCCTTTGACTGGACATATAATATAAATTCTAAAATAATTACGAAAATATAATTAATAAAAATTGTGAACGATTTTTCTTTATATTTGGAAGGTGCCCAACCGTTACGAAGATACCCATCAACTAACTAACCAACCATCACACAGTTTCCCCGCAGTTAGCTTTGGTTGGTTAGTTTTATTTTTATTGTTAGATTTATATTACAATTCATTTCTTGGCAGCAAAATGTGAGTTTAAATGATGACGATTACATTGAAACTTACTTACGAACTAACCATCACGCCGTTTCTTTGGAGTGGCACACACTCCTTGCCTCCACATTCGTACCTCGCCTCATACATACTCTTCTATTATTCCGACTCTTGACATGCGTCGACTTATTATTGTCGTATTTTATTCTATTTTATTATATAAAAGTTGTCTTCGGGCGTCCTCGACATCTTCTAGCATTCAAATTTTTGTCATATATTCTCCTTACACTTCTTCGTTCATTTGCTCAACATGCCCAAACCACCTAAGCGTCCTTTTATTAATTTTATTCATTACGCTTACATTAGCCTTGCATTCTTTGCGGATCTTCACATTTCTCATACGATCATATAGGTTTCACCAGATATACGCCTAAGCGATCTTATTTTTACAACATTCAGTTTACCCATCATTGCAATTAATACGTAGAAAATTCATTCAGGACGGGTTGTTTCCTAGAATTTGTACAATTCATCAGTCAATTTTCAAATTTTGTGAAGGTCCTATTCAAGTTCTGTTATTGTATCATTATGGGTCAGTTATTTCACAAAACTGAAATATTAACAGAACTTGAATAGCATCTTCACAGAATGAACTGAATTTTAACTTTGAAAGTTAACGAGTTGTTCAAATTCTTTGAAACAAACCATCCTAGAAATTTAGAAAAAAGTCAATCGGTGGTGTGTAAAATGTGTTATGTTATGTTGTTTTAAGAGTGTAAAAAATGTTTGTCGAAAGACCTTGAATTTTAGTGTAATTACCACTGCACATAAGACAAAAATATGTTGTATGGAAGGAAGGAGAATCACCCTTGAGGTGATATTTCTCACGAAAACGGCGCTATATAAATTAGCCAAATATTATTAATGACTCACCATTAGGAACAAGGGCACTCGTTTTTTCCTGTTTATTCTCCTCCTAGTAATGGAACTGAACACATAGTGAGCTATGCGGCTTATTGTAACAGACTGACTACACAATGTGCATAGAAAGGTGCAAGAATCGAAGTAAGTAGGACCAAGAAACAACAATATTATCTATATGCACGAAATGTGTGTATAAATTGATTTATAATGCGTATTGGCGCAATCAGTCGGTACCCCATATAAATAAAAATCGAATAAGTTTATCTGAGACACTATCGAGGTTATGAGGTTTTTTAAAAACCAAATCTTTAGAACTTTGTGATCATTCAAAAATATACTTGCCAATAATATCGGAAAAAAATTGTTGCAAGATAATATTGTTTGACAAATATGACCTATAACAATTTGGTTCCAATTGTCGAGTGGATGAAGACGTTGACACGGTAAGAAAGAGATTCTGGGTTCAATTACCAGTTGGGACCGATGTATTTTTATTTTGTGCGTCTTATTATGTTTCGTTTTTCGTTTAAATTTGTTGGTATTATCTTCTTCTTAAAAATATATGAATATAAATGGCGAAAATTCTCAGCTTTCCCTCGCATAGGAGGTATGTACTCCCTCGTGGTTGACATAAAATAAATATTTTTACAGAGTCCTTAAAATGTGGTGTAGATTATTAATGGTTTTTATTACATGAATAAGGTGTTAGTAATGTTTTATGTAAATACTAAACAAGCGTCCTAACTGACGAAGCCAGTGGGACGATGGGATTCCCAATCAGAGTAAAATGTAAGGCTCAAAATAATGGAACTGTAAGAAAAAAGAACAAAGGGAATTTTATGAAACCTTCAAAATTATGATGTTACATCGACACAACCTACGCACAGTCAAGAAACATGAAGGTAAGGAAAACAACAAACAAACGGATGAGGTCTACAAACATGAATATGAGGAAATCAACAAACATGTAAATGAGGTCTACAAAAATGAAGACGAGGAAACCAAACATACACGAAGATGAGAAAATCATGATATAGCATCAACACAACTCCTTACAGTCTGCCTCGGATAGGAATATAAAGTGAGGAGAACTTTGAATAGTTATAGTACTATACTATGACATGAATTTTAATACACATCGATAAAAAAAAACTGATTCCACAGAATATAAAGGTCTGGTCACCAAACAAACTAAAAGCATTTCGAGCAAATGTTATCGGAGTTTATTTCAGTTAGTTGTTCCGGGCTTCGATAAGATAGGGTACCGAAAAGAAGACATTGTTTATGTCATTAAATCAAGTAATTATTTACCATACTAAATTAGTTCTTATTTTTACAAAAATGCTACAAAGTTATTGATCAACTTACGTAGGGTGTAAAGGCTAAAGTGCACAAACTTCTGGAGGTGATTCTAGATTGGAAAAAGTACAAAAAAATAATTTTATTTGCTGAATTTCATTGTTATGTTTTTAATACAAAAGTATTTTTCCATAGAAGAATAATTACTTTTCCTTCAAATAATTCAACTCTTATTTAAAAAAGTTATTAATATATTTTACTTTTACAATCATGTAGAATCACCTTAGGAAGTTTGTGCACTTTACCCCCGGACACCCTGTATAGTTCACTCTGTTCACCACAACTCTTAACAGCGAGCTACGTACCTTAATAACTTCTATTATGTACATGGAGAACTTTTATTAAAAGTTTGTGTAATATTTCATGGAATCTGAAGTAAAAAGTGTACTAATATAATAACCTCTCCATTATTGGTGCGCTACCAAATTTTCTCCATAAATAACCGCCAGATAAAAGGAATACAAAAAAACTTGATAAAAGCCCGCATTAATTATTTGGTACCCGCGCCGTCTCTTTATCGTTTAGAGACAACAAATACCTACCCCTAAGAGGGGGTTAAAGACCCCCCCGCGTCCCAGGGAAATTACTGGGTGAAATATTATCATTCGACTACACTTGGCGCACTGGGAAAATTCTTTTTTAATTTCAGCTTTTATTTAAGAAGGTTTTTTTTACATTTTAAATGATATCGCACACTGAGAAAAATTACTGATAAAAAATACTGTTAATTTTTTTATAATCTGGTAAAATTATTAATTTTCCTGTTAAAAACGGGACTGGAGGCCTTTAACGAATGAATTGGCAGAGTTCCTAACAAAGTATCACTTAAAAGACAATGTTTTATGGGGACAGCGGAACACGTGTTCATAAAAATACTGATATTGATATTGACTTACCGATATTGTCACATTCCGTCAGGATATTTGTTAGGAAAAGAACACATGTTCTCGATAAAGTCTGAATAACTTCTCTTTTTATCAAGTTTTCGTAGTTGGTATTTGAAATTGAGAGTATTTTCTATCTGTTAAGAGTGAAGTGAATAAAAAAAATCATTCCATTTAAAATTATTTTTCTAAGGTTCTGTCATCTTTTTTCAGTAGTGAACCTGGGTCTTAAAGATATCATGTTAAAGAAGTCGTAGGCAAATCTTTCCGTAGCCAACGAGTTGAATAGACGAAAGAATGGAAATAAAATAAACAAATAAACACTAAATGGCCATTAAAGTGTATAACAACCTTCCACGTAGCATCAAACAAATAACCGAAATACCTTAATTTAAATCATCACTAAAAACATTTATTTAAAAAAAATCTCACTAAACCTTAAATGAATAACTAACATACATTAAATACCTCTGTTTTTCATTTTTTATTTACGTACAATTGTTAACATGTAATTGTTGGGTTATGTAATATAATGTGTATTTGTTGGGTAAGCTGGAAGAAATCGGATATAACCTATAAGCTGTACCCTTTGTACTCTGTATTTTTGTGCAATCTTTTTAAATTTGAATGCTTCAGATTACCGATGAGTAATGACTCATTTTATTAAGAGCGGAGCACACGGTATCAGCTTAATATTTTCTAACGGCTCGAAGAGTCAACTCAATTTAAAGATGGCTCAATAAAAATACTCTGCTCGTCCGATACTTGTCGCTCAGCGTAAGCGTATGAATGATCGCACGACGGTACCGGTACGACGCCGACGCCTAGTACCACGAGCAAAAATAAGACGCTAGGTTAAGTAGGTGTAAGTTCATATGTCCAGATATCGGATTGTCGAACGCCGTTCACGTCTATAATAACAGTTAATACTTGGGTAATTTTAAATTCGCTATTATTCTAAAATATCTTCTGATAAAGTAATCATTCAATTAAGCCATGGTACGGTTTACCGGGAGTCGTACAAATACGTGTCGTCAAAAAGCGCTAGCTAAATTGTGCGGCTCATTCATGAACGACCATATATCTACTTCAGAAGTGACCCGTTCTCACGTGTCATAATTAACATGTCCGGTGTCGCGAAATTGCGACTTCAACGTATGCTGGGATAAACCCTTCGAAACACACTCGAAGGGCCAGTCCCAAAATGATGTCAATTTATGTTATGGCGTATGGGACAGTTAAATATTATACGTCCACTAAGCCCGGTGGAAACTATTCCTTAACATATTACTAAATCTGAGCTTCTGGAACTTAAGACAAGCTCAGATTGGATTTTGAGAAAAATGGACTTACTCGTTGCAGTTGGGGCCATCGAGAATATGCCAGTTTATCTTCTTCACTGGTAGGATTGCAGGTAAATAATAATGAGTTCCCATAATCCAAGGTATCCTGGAATTACACATACATCCTTGCCGGCCGAGATATCGATTTACACTGTTGTCGAATAAGGTTGTCTACGATAATTTTCTTATTCTGGTAACAATTCTTCCGGTGCTGGAAACATTTCTTGGGTTGGTAGGACAACTAGAGGTTTAGATATTGAGGTTTCCTATCCATCAAGTCTTTGCAAATACCTACCTACTCCCATGTATACTGCGAAAACGATATCAACGGAATACAAATGCTGGGCGCGCGTTTGGCGTGTTTCCCAATCGTGCTCCCGTGTCCTATTTATACATTACTGAAAGTGGATTTAAAAATAATATTTTAACTCCACACAGGAGGTTTCCGAGGAAAGATATTTTGATGCTGTGCGGAGGGTCTTTATGAGTAAAGGAAGGAGTGAACGTAGGTCTTGAACAGACTGATGTTATAGGAAAGTGATTTATTTTTCTTGTATTGTGCTGTGTTGCGTCACCTAATTCTTCAGCCAAAGTTTCTGACAGCTTTACAGTGTCCATCATCAGGACAGATGTGTAATCGAAGATTGTGGTAAAGTGTGTATTTATGCTTATGCATTTTAGAAAAGATAAAAAAGAGCAAACACGAAAATCTATGTTAACAAAGTAAACCAATAAATTTATAATCGTTAATTGAGGGAAATATTGATAGCATACAGTGGAAGAAGACAGGAGTGGATACTCTCACAGTGAAATGTTGAAATGTTGAAATGTTGAAATGTTTGGTGACCAGATCTTAATAGCCAGGGAAGTATCCCCACCTTCCTCTATCACACCATTTTCTACTCTCTTCGCTACCATCAGCCTCACAATGTACGACAATTAGGGATGCCATAGTCTCACTTGCTAGTTTGCAAGCTTCCAGGGTGACGATCCCCCTGACGATAGGAAAGGGTACTGGAATAACGAGTTGTAAAAGATTTCGAAGCAGAAATTTAATCATGAAAACTAGATATAATGATGGAATCATATGGTTTTTCGTAATTTGTTGTAAATCTTGGAATTTGCAACAATTTGTGACTCCAAGTAAGAATTTATTGTGTCGATAATTTATTATGATGGAGGGCCGTGAAGAATTTTACCTAATTGCAATTGCTATGTAAATGTTTTATTTATCGATTTTTTTTATGTGATTACCGTACAAGAGTTCCAGCTGCTTTCAACCGTCTGGAGCATGTGGAATATAGCATCCCTAATAATTGTGGTAGTTTGTGAGGCAAATGGTAATGGTGAAGAAGATAAGAAATAGTAAGTCAGTCAATTTGGCTATTCGGATTTGGTTACCAAACATGTCTAAAGCCATTTAAAGGTACTTTAATACTACTGAGAGTATCTTATTATCAGGAAAGTGCAGCAAATATACTATAATAATTGATGTATTATATTTAGATGAGACATGAAGCGAAAAAACAGGTTCCTCTTTTTACCTCCATTTGACCTCCAATTGACCTCCAACGCTCCCAACGCTAAAACTACCAAATTCAGTTTACACCCACCGATTACACACACTGAATTCGCCCACATAACACATACAACCACACACAGACACACATGCACATGTACACACACACAAACACTCACACACACCTCTCTCCTTCCCCAGCACACTAATTTAACTTAACTTAAAAATGTAACTTAACCGTAAAATGTATAATATACCTCATATGCATATATGTCAGCAACATGTCATTGGTACCAATTATTGTACTAACTTTTATAATTTTGTAACTATTGTCATCTATGTAATTATGTACTGTTTGTTTCTGCAATAAACAAAATAAAAAATAAAATTAGCGCGTTCTAATAGTGGAACATATTTCGACGACATGTTTTACGCGGTGACCGGATAAATCATCAAAATGATAAAAAACTTTAAAAATTTATATAAATTCATGGAAAGTGAAGAAACAAAAACTTTATTTTCTGGGTTAAGTAGGTTGGGTTAGGTTAGGTTAGGTTAGGTTTAAATTTTATTTTTTTCATCGTTTCTAATGACTTTCTATCACTTTTTAAAGATATGTTGAATTGTCGATGTGTTGATTTATCATGGAACCGTTTTACGCAATTGCGCCTCTAATTGTATAGCTGTATCTTAATGTATATTTTCTGGAAGAATTAATTGTAAATAAAATAATGTTTTATTTAGGCATGCCGAGATGATCCCGCGACAGGAATAGATATTCACTTAGCTGCATCAGCTCCTCTCATTCCCAAACTAGATTTCCACCTCTCCCAAACTGTTTGACAGATCATCTCATTCATTAAGGCCGTACACTTAGCCCCACTGCGAGGAGAGGCTGTGATATTACCATCCGTAGTTTGCTCTCTGCGTCGAGGACCGCCCAGTGAAGTGTCAATTCACCCTGATTACTAATACCGTCTTCACTTTGACTAGGTAAATTGAACACAAATTCTGAATGACGTGATTAAAATAAGCTGAATCAGTGGTTTTAAGTAGATACATTATTATTTTGTATTTTATCCACTGGAGCGATTTTTGGCATATTATTCCAAGTTAGCAAAAGCGTTTGCGCGATCACTTGCCATAATATGCCAAATTTATAGAACCTAAAAATTTGGAATAAACAATGAAATCTAGGTGGATTTATTGAATTTAAGCCGCAGTAAGCAGTTTTATATATTCATTTATTTTACTCATTTTACGCCCGTAGGGCTATTACATGGGTATAAATGGTATAATTTAGACACAACGCGTAATTTAGAACAAATTGAAGAAATAATAAAAATAAGATTACAGTAAAAAAAAACATACACGAATGAAATAAAATAACAAAAAAAATTGTGTCTTCTTGTTGTAGTGGTTATATCTTGTGTAAGGTTATAAGTTACAGGTGTTTCAAACGGTTTAATATAGAGTTTAGTAAACTTTAATAATAATATTAATATAGAGTTAACTAAACTCTATATTAAACTGTTTGAAACACCTGTAACTTATAACCTTACACAAGAATCCTATAATTTCTATACCCACTATATCCGATTTTTTGACAAAATGATCTGAGTATGACATCTTGTTCACATTTTTGCGAGCAACAAGAGGAGCCTAAAATTGAGTTTCAAAACCCTCCTTATCGCGACCAAAAACCATGTTTAAACTGCGAGTGAGAAACCAAATCCGCTATATCATACAGAAAGTTACTATCAAAACCCGCTATATCGGATTCAACGAATCACAAGCAGTTATTTTGCCAAAATACAATATGGCCGCCGCTCTGACGCCACGCTCGTGTGTCAAAATGATCTACGCGTGAGTTTCTAAACCCGCCATGTCGGCTCAGTTGACTTTCAAAATCACGAAGTGAGTATCAAAATCCGCTATATCCATTTTATTTATCGAAATTACTTAATTATTGCTAGACATATATAGAAAAATAAATGCTTTTCGAAATTTTATTACTCCAATTCATTATATAAAAAATTGTAATGCATTTACTTATGTACGCTAGAGATGTGACAGTTTTTTGCGGTTTTCTCCAAATCAATGAAAGTTGATATAGCGGGTATAGAAATTACACGACTCAGTCAAGATATAACCACTACAACAAGAAGACACAATTTTTTTATCAATAAGAATATTAAATGATTAATGTTACCTTATTAATATTTTGAGGACGATTGGTTTTATATATATACTTTAACAATATTATATAATTAATACCATTGGGATGGTCTGATGCTCTGTAGGGAACCCGCTTGCACAGCGCGGTGTAAACTGTACACCATAAAGTTTAAGTTTAGACTTACGGAATTCAATACTTCGTTTGTGTGAAAGCACTACGAAACAATTCCCAAATATATTAACATAGAAACATATAAACTGCGTACTGTGGCTTAAAACCAAATGAACCCACCTAGATTTCACTGTTTTTCCTATAAACTTGCACATTATGGCAAGCGGTTGCTCAAAACGCTTTTGCTAACTTGGCATAATATTTCGAAAAACGCTTCAGTGGTTAGTCAATTTTCTATAGTTTTTAACAGTAAATATCTTCTTAATCTTACCACTTTTAAAACATAATTTGTATAACGAAATATGAAGAGATACCGCAGCGCTACAGAAATGTTCCTGAAGGGACGAGCGCACTCTTTCAGAGCACTTATCCGGCGCCGCTACGCCAATCCAAGAATATCCTCCATCTTCACTGCTGCGGCTGCCTGGACGTAGTCCCCCCCCCTGAGGGACCGATAGGAGACGGGAGACAGGAAAATATCCTTCATATTATGCGATTACTCTCATATTTCATATTGATATTTTTTCAACCCATTTCTGTATTTATTTAATGTATTGTTATTTTGTTTTACTCTGAATAAATCATGTATTGCATTGAACTACCCCTGTATGCCTTCAGGAATAAATAATATTAATTATATCAACATATTTATTAAACGCTCGTGGGGATTTTACTGACGTAATACAAGTTGAATAATGCAGAATACAGACATAATAATGCAGAAATCTAATATAGATAAGTAGCAGAATACAAACATAATAATGCAGAAGTAGTATATAAGTAACAGAATACAGACATAATAATGTAGAAATCTAATATAGATAAGTAGCAGAATACAGACATAATAATGCAGAAGTAGTATATAAGTAACAGAATACAGACATAATAATGCAGAAATCTAATACAGATAAGTAGCACAATACAGACATAATAATGCAGAAGTAGTATATAAGTAAAAGAATACAGACATAATAATGCAGAAGTAATATATAAGTAACAGAATACAGACATAATAATGCAGAAATCTAATACAGATAAGTAGCACAATACAGACATAATAATGCAGAAGTAGTATATAAGTAACAGAATACAGATATAATAATGCAGACATAAGTAGCAGAACAGACAACAACATACCCCGATTGGGAATGCTGTAATCCCACCGACTCCAGAGGTTTGGAAGCAGTTGGGACTCTTGTGCGGTGTCCACACACTTATGTAAATGTTTTTTTTAAACACTGTAGTTATTAATGAAAAGGCTTTTTAATGACAATGTAGAGTAATCAACAAATATTTGGAAAATAAATCAATAAATTTATAGATGTTTGATGAAAACCTACGATGGACTTATATAACCATATTAACTCTTTAACTAACAGTACATTTCAAATATAGCCTGGCTAGCAGATTACAGCGCATATCGTCGCCACGCCCACACTTATAACGCATCATCTTTTTAGGTGTGATACGTCTATATGGGTTTGTATGGCGAGCAATATGGAGGTATACAAAACGCTTTGAACATATAGCGTAACCTTTCACTCCCTTTAATTGCAGGTGGCTAGTGTAAACAACGATAGGTCTGGTATGAAAAACTTCTGAATACACTATTATTTCTAACAAAATTAATTTTCACTGTGGAGAATAATTATTACCGAAACAAATAATTTTGTGCATAAAAATTCTATTTATTTTATAAATATTTTTTTTTTTTTTACAATTTTGGTGACTTTCTTCACTGCCACACTAGGATCCTACCCCTATTATGGCAGTTGCACATAATTCATGATAGAATAACAATAATAAAATATAACGGAAAAGGACATTGCTATGGTAAAACAAAAACTAAAAAAATCATTATACAGGGTCTTCCAAGAAGATGTGTTTTTTTGATATTCCAAGAAAAATGCCATTTTTTAATATAAATGATCGAATGTTTATTTCATTATAAAGAAAAAGGTATGTCGTTAATAGTGAAAAATAACATCAGTCAAATGACCACCACGACCACGCCTACAGGACCATATCCTTTTCATGAAATTTTCCATAACCAAATCGCAAAGTGGCTGCCTTATGTCCTTATGCCTCACGAATTCCATCTTTGAGGTCTTGAATCGACGCTGGGCTGTTGACGTAGACCTTTTCTTTCACGTAGCCTCAAAATAAGAAGTCGCAAGGTATTAAATCACAAGATCTCGGTGGCCAATTGTGATCACCTCTTCGAGAGATAACACGGTCCGGAAACTTTTCCCGTAAAAGAAGTGGTTTAGTTGCTTGTGTGGCACACAGCGCCGTCTTGTTGAAAGTAAACGTTGTCCAGATCAATACCATCCAATTCCGGCCATAAAAAATCATTAATCATTTCTCGATGGCTCTTTGAATATCAAAATAACACCTCTTATTGGAAAACCCTATAGAAACCATAAAAGATAAAACTAAATAAATGATAGAGTTAAAACTTTTTTTCAAGCAAAGTAAGGAACTCATTCATTCCTTTAAGAGGGCTCGTCTCCTTTCAAATAGCCAATGTGTTCACTTGTTGAATATATCGGCGCACTTGTGATTTGCAAAGGGTCTGCAGTTGAAGGACACCCCCAATATATATATTTTTTAATGTGAGCATCGCGAGTATGTTTTTATGTGAATACAAGAGTCCCAACCGCTCCTAATCATCTGGAGCCAGTGAGATTATGGCGTCTTCAATTAGGGTATGTTGTGAGGTTGAAGATAGTGGAGAGGTGAAGGAGATGGGAAGAGAGAGAGATGGGGGAGTACCTGGCCATTCATATCTGTTTACCACGGTGACCGGATAAATCATCAAAATGATAATTCATCACATCTTTAAAAAGTTATATAAAGTCATGGAAAGTGATGAAACAAAAACTTTATTAACTGGGTTATGTAGGTTAGGTTAGGTAAGGTTATGTTAGGTTAGGTTAAAAAAAAATTTTTTTCATCGTTTCTAATGACTTTAAATCATTTTTTAAAGTGTGTTGAATAGTCACTGTGTTGAGTTAGCTTGGAACCGTTTACCAGACACGGCTAAAACCATTCCAAGCAACTTTTTAATTCGGAATGGTGGGTTTAAGAGTATTAAGTATCAAGTATAAACACTCTGGAACGTGTAGCCTATACGATATATTATTTTAAATGAATAAATTGTGAAATAACACAAAATTCATAAGTTAAATTTACTTGCGCACGCCGGAATTTGAACCCACGACCTTCGGATTGCTCGTCGAGAGCCTTAATCCTCTACCACGGAGGCCGTTGAGATAAAATCAAGTCTGCTCCGAGAAAAATTTGCATGTTATTTAAAATAAAGTCAATAAAATTTATTGTTAACAATAGGCTCGATGTAAAAATAAGTGTTCAATAAGAATACTTTTTTGTTTTAAAAAAACAAGTTATTTTTTCCTAGTTAAAGTTAAAAAATAAGGTTAAAGTTATTTTATCCACGTAAAAACTATTAACTTATTATGTATACATTACTGCCGCCATCGATCAATCCACATAATCATGATCGAGTATCTCAGGGACGATGATGTGTTTTTACTTATGACGGCATAATAACACATTCCCAATACACGCAAACACCTCAGTATAGGTTTTCCTAGACATATCTAAACGGTATATAAAAAAATAGAAATAAATAATAAACACAAAAAAAAATGGACAGTCTTACAAGATGTTTTTTCAAGAGATTATCTTATTTGAACAATAAAGAAACGCAACCCTTTAATACTAGAAATAAAACTATAAAGTATTGCAGTCAAATTACTTTAAGACGCAGTTCTGTGTAGAAAAGCAAGGTTTATACAGAATATTTGATACTGCACTCAGTCCTAGTGTTCAAAATGAAACCATTTCTGTTAAAAACATAATTTATGTAAAGGCAGACTACCATGAAAAATGAAAATAAGATCGCTTGTAGTGAATTTCTTTTGAATCTGCAATTAACAATGTACATTTTTATCTAATTATCTTAATTTTGTAGGTAATAATAAAAATAGGAAAGGTATAAGATATATAAAAATGCTAGGTACCAACAGTGGGTATTACGAATAAGTCTTTCAAGCATCACGCAGTTTAGTAGACAGAAAAGACGGACAGCCAAACAACTCGGTCGTGCTTGGCTCATTCACATTTATACATTGTCTCATACATACTCTTTTGATATTCTGAATCTCGAACATCTCCGAATCAAGTCATATCATAGCATGGGGATCTGCACTAGACCCAATCATAAAGGCTCATGAAACAATTTTAAAAATGATTCTAAGGCTACCTATAATTACAGACTCGAATCTAATTTTTAATATTATGAATGTGTTTGATGTTCAGCAGCTATATGCAAAAACTATCCTAACTCATCTATACTCAAATATATATAATTAATTTGAAAAAAGTTTAAATACACGATGTACTCGAAGCAATAACAAAAACATACTACAAATACCGATAACACATACAACGTTTGGTCAACGAAACTTTAAATACTTTGCGACAAGACTATACAACATTCTTCCAGACAGCATAAAACAATGTGATTGACAAAAAAATTTCAAAGATAATGTAAAAATGGATCAAAAATAAGAATAGGGCCTTCACCGGTGCATTCACCCAAATTCGCAGTTATTGAAGTCACCACATTATTGAGCGAATACATCTTAATACAAGTATAGGTATTTTCAAAGGTATTGGGAACTAACATGAAAAATTCTGCCTCAACACAGGCTAGACTAGTGAGGCGGTATTTGAGAAACCTAAACTGTACTTTTATTTTCTTTTTACCTTCACAATATTATGTTTGTATTTTTCTGTTAATTTTATAACCTTAAATATAAAAGTTACAAATCAATGTACACCATAATATGTTTGTTTAGTTGTAATCTGTAAACTTTCCTAAATAAAGATATAATAATAATTATTATTATTATTAAGTATTTTTGGTTCACTTGATAATGTTACGTCTGCCTCGAGCGTCCCCTACTTCTTCTACTATTCACATTTTCATCATATATATTCTATTTACACTCCTTTATATTCACTTCATCTCCACATAACTATTGTAACCTGACCGAAAATAATGTACTATACAAGAGTCCCAACTGCACGCAACCATCTTGAGCTAGGAAGACAATACCATTCCCAAATGGGACATTTTGTGAGGCTGAAGGTAGGGTAGGAAAAAAGGCAAGTAGGAAAGTACATGGCTCTTAAGATCGGATCACTTAATACGGCTAAAGCCATTTCATGCGACGAAAAATAAAATTAATTTGCTTACGCTGGGATTTAACGTCACGACCTAGTAGTCGCCTTTCCAGTAGCCTTCCCCGTCGTATTATTTTTATTTATCTAGGTAAAATGAATATGTATGTATATATTGTGCCACGGTCACATGAATCAAATAGATTATAGATTATATCCAGAATTCGGATTACATCAATGGCATTTATCTAAGCGTGCTCCTTGCTTAGCCGTTGCGACCGTTTTAGAAACTGTAGGAAAGCCGGCGCACTTTCACAGTTAGGCCATTCGTCCACGGATATACTCACAAGCGAGTCGCGTTTTCTACGCATGAATGATGAATTTTTTCTATAATATAACCATAGTTTGCTGGAACACGTAAGAACGGATGAGGTGGGAAGGCGTGAACTGAGATTGAATAAAAAACGTCAATTTTACATAATTTCCATCCTTGGCGGCGGCGAATGCCCTACAGTTAATATTTAATTCATTTTATTAGTGAACTGAGATCGTTTTTTATACTTATAATACAGGTTAAGAACAAAAAATTTGTCTTCATCGCTAGAAAGACTTGATATCGTATTAACCTTTCCTTACTGTGCTAAAAAAATCCACGCGTTCCGATGCTGTTTAGTCAATACACATCTCAAAATAAGCGATTTAATATCTGAAAAAAATGAATATTCATAGCTAATCGCTTATTTTTATTATATTTCATATCAAAAGTGATAATAATTGTAATTTAATTGCTGAAAGCATGAAAAAACCATCGGCAGATGCTAAAAAAACGTGCAAGGAGTATATTATATCTAACGACAGCCCGCGACCGACTGACGGCCGGCTGGCACAACAGCACAACAACACACACACAGCTATGCGGTCGTAGGTATCAATGGGTGGATTTCTCATGTTCTCGTGTGGATTTCTCATGTTCCAGCATAGCGAACTAAAGCGGGACATCAATAGCGTGTTATATCCTTGCACACTCTTCGTGTAGCAGTGTCACACGGTTGATTGTATTGGTGTATTTATTCCCGATTTTTAACAAAAATCTCAGATTTTTAATTGAATTTGAAAACTTTGTAAAATTTTATTTTCTAATTCAGTGCATAAATGTATAACGGAGGAATAATTAAAATCTGAACCTAGAATTTATTATATTTGTAGAGTTATTAAAGTTATTAGAAGCAATGTGTGGTAAATACACACCAAAGATGGGGAAAGATTAACTCCGCGCTGAACAAGACAAAATTATCAAGTTTAGTATAATTCGGGTAGCACTGTGTACAGAAACCAGCTTTAAAGAATATAATATCAGTAGGCGACTTGTAGTTGCATCACAGTTACGTAGCTTGTAAGTATCTTTTTGGACAAATTGTTTTTATTTTCGAAGTCTTGGGGCTGATAGTGTGTTCTACCCGTACTAGAAGTAGTGGCGTGTCGCTGCAGGAGTAATAGATTAATACTAAATATTTGGTGGATTTTTATAGCGCCGTTTTGATGAAAAAATGGCATTAAAAAATATATCAAAATATTGAACATGAACAACGAGTGAGTTATACAATTACTTGATACGGTTTGCGTCATATTCTGGAATATGGACTTTATTGTGGAACTACTATTAATAAAACAGATCCCTACTATTAATAAAACAGATTGGAATATTGAACTAATATTACAACATTGTGGAAAAATATATTTTTTAATTTTAGTTTAGAATTAACGGCATAAGTGCCATTTACATAGATGATAGTTAATTACTGTAATAGTACAATATGAAGAGAAGAAAGAAAGGAAACATTATGGGATTGTATAAGTAAACAAGAAAAAAGAGCATATGTTAGTTTAAAGTGATTGAAAGCAATGAAAAATAAACAAAAACAAAAAATCTGTTAAAATATGCACTGATGAAATGTTTAATTTTTATAGCTTTATATTTCAACAGAGGCATAATAAAACATCAGCTAACATATCATACGAGTTGTCAATGGTGTGTAACTTATTTATAACAGAATTGTAGCTGGAAACCGTAGTATAATTAATATTATTTTTTTACATATTAGGGAACCTTAATCTAATGGTAGGAATATGCAAGTGAATCGACATTAATATATCAGGGATCTCCAACTGATAACTTACAATTTTATATAAAGATATAAGATTAACAAAAATTTCTTATGTCACTAAACTTCAACAATTTCAATTAATGTAATTTTGAAAACAGTTCATTGATTCTAAAAATAATCGTCTAAATTACTTTTCTTAACTAAAATATTTTTAAAAGTACAGCAGCTAAATAATGTACAAATTCGATATATTATCAATATGGTGAGAGAACAAATTAACAGAGGAAAAATTAACGTATGTATGTAATATTTGAATTCGAAGGAAGTTGAATGCGACGAAGGCAATAAAAACAACGTGAAAAGATTGTTTTAAAAAGCTGAATTAGGGAAATGTAAATTACCGCCTTCTCACATGACAATATGGCCGCTCGTATATCGTCTACGAAAGGCGCGATAAAAAACTTTGAAAAACTGGCCTCCCCCGGGTAGCCGCGGTTTGTCGTACAGTTCCATTCCGCAGTAGTAGAATTATTATTACTCGAAGGCCCGTTTATCAATCGGAGGGTGGGTACCATTTTTTTATTTTTAAAAAAATATTAAAATATGTGTTTGTGGAATTTGAAGCATCCATGGTTGAAAAATCGGTTTCATTCGACAAATATTTTTTTGAGTTTAAAGCTTGTAATATTAATTATATTGGGATGTTAACATCGCGCTGATTCAAAAAATTAATAAATTAAAAAAAAAAAAACAGCTTAAACATGACGGCAGAATTCACCGAATGTTAATTGGTACAGCCTTATAAAATACATTTATAATGGCTTCAATAAATTGTATAAAATGATTCGCTTCTATAATATTCATATTTTTTAAACATTGTTTGGTTTATTCATTTGGAAAAGATCATGTGAGCCATGTTAGTAAAGTAAGGTTAGGTTACGTTAGGTTAGGTTCATCAAAAAATTTATGCAAATTAATTCTTTGTTCGAGGAAATTTTAATTAATGTTCGGTTAGGTTTAATATAACGTGCTACGTTCACACAAAAAAAAATAAAATTATGGAAGAATTTTCCTTTGAAAAACCGTCTACCGCATGTATAAATCACCTTCCAGCACCCCCCCCCCAACCCCACCTCTTTCTCTCCCTAAGGGTGATATAATTTTTCTTTCAAAACATTCTTGCAGATGTTTATTAAGAAAGTTTTCCGTTGCCTCAGTCGCCCGCATGTAAAATAGCTTTATTTCTTTATTCCCAACTTACCCCCGTATTTTTAAGTCCCCCTTTGTTTTCTCACCCCCTCCCCACGAGCTGCCCCGTATTTTCCCGCATTTTGTAACCATCCCTTAATGTTGTGAGAAAAACAACAAACGCAATTTTGAAATTAGCAGAAAAACGCAAATGCTCAAAGAGAAAGTTGTTAGTTAAAAGTATCCCGGCTCCCTAGCCATCTGTATGTAGGTATTTTGGAAGAAAACGTAAATATTAAGGGATAAATCAGAGTATAGAGATCCTAGCTTATGTATTGGTGTATTGTATCTTAAGAATACTGCGGGAAAGAGAGGACTGTAACTGTAACTATTGTAGAGTGTTGCCAATTTTCAGCTGCGGATATTTGCGTAAAGTTTTTTGTATAGATAATTTATACTGTTCATTTATTTTTATATTCGGGGACTTTGCGGTGAATGTGGATTATTTTTTTTCATGTCTACTGACTTTTATTACTTACATATTTTCCTATACTTTGTCTCTTTAAAAAAATATTTTTAGAAGATACTAGAGGTAGGTAAAGAAAAAAAAGTTTAAATGTAGCTTATAAAAAATATACATAATATATGTTATTCACAAATGGTTACTAAAAAGTAATTATAAGGTAATGAAAGAAGTAATTTAAATAAAACTACACCTTTCCTGGTTTTTATACTACCTTATTTTATAATTATTGCTTTTCCTATCTTTTCACACATAAATTCAATCTACAGCATTCGACAGTACTTAATATTTACTTAAATATCTTACGTTAATTTCTAGAATAATTATTAATTATCTACATTACGCATTTAAGAATTGGTTACCTATTAAAATTCTTTTACTATACAAATGATGGTGTAGCGATGCTACGAGATTTATCTAGAACGTCTCGCCAATACAAAAAGCATCGTAACCCAGAACACTCCAGATGCAATCCTATTTTTCTATCTACCCGTCTACGAACACCTACTTGCGAGCGAACTACGTACGTCAACACGTTGCGAGTTGGACTAGTACATTACGCGCATTCGCTAGAAGGTTCTAGACCGTACAAAGACGATAACACCCGGATTTGCACGATTCGTTCATGGACTCCAACGGGATCACAGCGCCCTGGTTCCAGCTCATCTGACTACCGCTACATTCACACACCTAGACCACGCGGCATCATCGCTGGTCTATGCATCTCCCGCACAACCGCCGACCAGGTCCACCGCACCTTTTGGCTTCCCTGTTCAGCACTCGAGCACCCGGAAGGCCCATGGTCTTCACCAGTACCTGATACGTCCACGAGTCTGGTCACCAGCAGCGGCGTCGACTCACTGACCCGCACATTGACTAACACGTCACCGCCTGCATCCGGAGTCTTCATCATCGGTCCTCAAGTCATCTCATATACGGCAACCTGACTCTCAATAAAACACTGTGACCTTCACGATATCTTTCATTTCATGCCTCCTCGCCAGATACTTAAAATGGTATACCTGCAATGTCTACATGTGAAAATATGGAACTACATGGTTTTCCAATAAGAGGTGATAAATAGTTTCGTTACTTGTGTGGCACGTAGCGCCGTATCGTTGAAAGTAAACGTTGTCCAGATCAATAACATCAAATTTTGGCTATAGAAAATCATTAATCATCTCTCAATAGCTATCCATTCACCGTAACTGTTGCTCCAGCCTCATTTTCAAAAAAGTAAGGTCCAATGACTCCGCCGGACCATAAACCGCACCAAACAGTCACACGTTGAGGATAGAGAGGCTTTTCAACAATAACACTTGGGTTTTCCGAGCCCTAGATGCGATAATTTTGCTTGTTGACGAAGCCACCTAGGTGGAAATGGGCCTCATCACTGAAGATGATTTGCATTTCATTCACTCAAGTGAATTTTAAAAATTTCAATGCGTTGTTGAAGCGTGTATCGTTCCATTTTTATAAATGAGGTAGTTTCTACTTGTTAAATGTTAAAAAATGACAGCTTTAAAAGTAACATTTACCAAAATAGCGGGCTATTTAAAATAACACCTCTTATTGGAAAACCCAGTTTTTAAAGAATATGTATATTTAGGTGTCAATATTGATTGCTTTTTGATTACACAAATAAACAAAGTTTGTACTTAACTAAGATCAATTTTAAGCAAAAAGTTTTGCTGCTATCTGCAAACTTCGAATAATTTATTTATCTCTAGCTGAATCTGTTATAAAGTATTGAATAACACCTTGGGGATTTTCCTGTAAAACTAATATCGACCATGTTCAATCCATGCAAAATTCACCGGTTAAATTATTAGTTGAAAAAAAATTATACAAAGGTAGGCATAGTATTCCAAACTTCTGTCAGAGTCTCAAAATTCTTTCAGTGAGAGCAATTCTGTGGTACAAAATTATATTTCAGCACATAAATAACCCCTTACATACAAACAGGCTAGAACACAAGCATAATACTTGTTTTAACTTTAATGAAGAACTTATTGTTATTGTTAAACTATATGATTTCCAGTTATTTTAATATGTTACCTGCTGAAATTAAAAACTGTGCCCAAAACAAACGATTGTTGAACTTACTTGTAACTGTAAACTCACCATAATAAAATTTATAATGGAAAGGATACTATCGGATGTTATCGGGACTTTTTCCCCTTATATTTGTAAAGTGTGTAAATTATAATAAAAAAAATATATATATATTTTAAATGATTTCACTGTAATTATAAAATGACTACCATGCGATCTTATCATGGGGTACTCCAGTAACTCCAATAAGGATACATTTTTTGTACTGTTTTTTCATTGCCAAGGTACGTACATACCTTAAGAATATTACGAATATTTGATTTTTCTTCCTTTAAATGTTACACACTACACATATAATAATATCGCATTCCGGAGAGATCATTACATATTTTATTTAAAAAAACATTTTAATGGATAAAAAATACCTAGTAGAAGATCCTTAATTCCGAGATAAATGGTTCCGTTTCAATTGTGTACCTAAACTTTTATGTACCTATTTTAACGTTATTGCTACTCCATCCAAAACATAATGAGTAAAAAAAATACAACTTTACAGAATTTCAGTGTTTCGCAATTTTTTTCAGTACCTACCTTCACCTTAATTTCAGGAACCCCGTTTTTGTTTTTCATAATGCTACATTTATGAAGAAGGGTTTTCTCATAAACACACCATATCCACAAATAAATTTTTTCGCGACACCATGGAACCTTCCCAATAATTGCGGTATGTTATGTTTCTGAATAAAGTGAGAAAGAATGTGGAAGAGAAATGCTGGGGTTGAGATTATGAGATACTGCCACCAAACACGGCTAAAGCTATTTCAAGCAACGATTAGATTCTGAATGGTCGTCTTTCACAAGGGCGATATTGAGCATATCCACCAGTCTGAAACGTGTCGAAAATATACACATTATATGTTTAAAATATGAATTAAATGGGATAGTAAATTAAATATTAATATTTAATCATTGAAAACAACATTAACGGCTATCAAAGGAAAATTTTGAATAGAAAACGATTCGATCGCATTTATAAATTACACCGTGGACCTCAAATACAACTCTAACTCCTTCAAAACTATTTAAATGTATCACACTTTCGACCAGAAGAACTAACAAAATCATCTTAATTTTCTTACCGCATATTTTTATTGGCTGCTATCTTTATGTATGATCGCAAAATTCTTCTACAACTAAATGCAAATCTAGATAGTGTCTTGGATAATATTTCTGTTTTTATTTTAATGTGCGACATCTATCGACTTTTCTACTAAGTCTTGGATAAATATTTTTATGTTGTCGTTAATGATTGAATACTGCGTTTTCAGGTTTTTGCTCATTAATTTATTCCAAAAATAAAAATAAACAAAACAAATGTCTAAATAGCAATAATAATTATTCGAAATTTGCTCACCATCTAGTTGAATTTAACTATTCATTAGATATAAATACTGGTTTAAAATTTTTTTCACTTAGATCTTTTAGAAATTAGGAGAAATGTCAGTAGAAATTTAAATATTATTAATTATCAAATTTATTTTGTGAATAACCTTATCTTAAACATATTTCCATTGTAATTTTTTGTCTTTGATCTTCTCCTTATCCTCTCTCCCCCTTCCCCCCACTACTTCCATTTCTACCAACGCCTGTCTTTCGATACTTGATTATTTAGTTTTTAGTTCATTTAATGTCCTGACGATGATGATCGTTCTCGAAACATGTTGATTTTTTAAAAATAAAGTTATCGTGGTAAAAACAAAGTGTTTTTAATTATTTCATTAATAAAATAAATTTAAGGCGGTCGTCACATACGATGAGAAGGTGTTTGTTTACGTACTACAGACGATATTGATTTTAATCTACAGAATATAAGTGAAAATGTAAGATTATACTTCATTATCCCCCGACAAACATATTTGAAACCACTACCGCACAATTAATAATTCGCAGAGATTAAACGCAATGAAAACCACTTAATTTACCTGAAAATAAATCCCTTGTCATAAAGCCGACTTAGTCAGGTTGTTACTTTCGCGTTTGATACAACCTTCTAGGTAATTCCCACAGAAATGATTATATCAATTACACATGTTATACACAAAATAATTAATAAACAGACAAAATACTATTAATAACATATTATTATTTATGAATGTACAGGGTGTGGCCAAATAGACTGTACAGTTTTGAAGGGTTATTTAAAAAAAACAGCGTTACTTAAAGAAATTAGGTTTATTTTATTTTATTATGTACATCATGCTGTTTTATACATCAAGTCCTGAAGATTACACCAGAAAGATCCCCCAGCAGCAATACATTGATGAAGGCGATTTCTGAAGTTTCAGCCACATTTTGGCTCATCTCGATGGGTATAGCGACAATCACCTTTGATCTTTGAGTTATTCTAATGTGTGAGGCCAATGTAAAAAAATGTTTTCCTTCACGTAGACTCACAGAAACAAAGTCGCAAAATACAGCCGGAAGGCCCGCTGGGTGGCGACGAAAGAACAATCATTTTCAAGAAACGCGTGGAAGGCGAAGCCTCTGTATTATCCGGACCAAACCATGGTAACGACTGAAAATGGCACGACCCTCCCGATACAATGAGAATCCTTCAATATTCCTACCCCCACCACACGGGATGTACCGGACCTTCAAAACAGCACTGTCTATTTTGCTGCACCCTGTGTAAGCTACGGTATCATATTTCACCATTCAAGAGTAGGAGGTAGATTTGAGCATTTTAATATAATCAATCATTATTTATTTTTTCATACTCCATTTGGGATTTTACTTTCGAGTAGTGTTGTAGATATTTGTACATCCAAGTTAACAAATCTAAGGTCTAATTTACTATTACTTTCGTACGGACAATATTAAATTTATATTGGTCCTACAAATTACAATTGGTACAGACTTTATGGTTTCCAGCAGCGCATTATAAAAGTATTTTTGATAATAAGTGTTTATTATTTTATGTATAAATATCATCGCGTTCAAGGTCAGCATCTGTTTCACTGTTAAAAGTAATAATAAACTTTTACTTTTGCAAATATTTTCAATATACTATGCAGAAATAAATCATTTTGTTATCCATTTAGCAATGTATAGTGTTTAAATCGTGTACGTGATAGGTACGGCGTATTTACGAAACTCTTTGGAAAAAAAAAATTGTGACGGGGAATTATTCATATCATTTAGGTTTTTGCATTCCGAGAATGTGTAGGCGAAACACTGCCATTGATTCTTGATATTTGCTGTTATACACATAGCACCCGCTTTCGCAAAGGTTATCGGTAAATTAATAATGAAAGTTGACTAATTTTTTTTTCCTTAATTAATTCTCTTTTTTCAGATTTTTCTGATTTCGTTTTGTGTCAATTATCCTGTTAAACTAGGCCACTATTCTTGGGGTCCACATAGACTCAAAAATACGCAAAAAGTCAGAGTAGGCACGCACGAGTGACTTGTGTCGCGATGACGGTAGTTTAGTGATTATTTAATAATCCATTTTCATCCAAAAAAGTCTCGTCGCCACGTGTGCGCATCTCCATACATACTCTGATGATGTTTGAAATAGTCACCCAACTGTCACCGCGCCAAAAGTCGCCCGTGTGACCTTACCTACAGACGTACTTAAAAATTGAACTGCAAATTTTGTTGAACAAGGAGAACTCTCTAAAAATTTCAAGTTTGTTTTCGGCTTTTTTTATGCTACTTTTGTCATTAACGTTGGACTTATCCGAAAAATATTCGAGAAACCTTAAAGAAATGCACGACTTCCATACTTATTTTTTTTACATTAGCTCCACACATAAAGCCCCGATGAAAGTATTTTCCCCGAGGGCCTGTGAGCTTTGGGGAAGTTGTGTGGATGGTCTTTTATAAAAATGAAAATGAGAAGGTTCCAGGAAGGAAAAGGTATAAGCGGTTTTGTAGGAATGTGGGAGTCAATGTGTCCAGTAGTGACAGACGTACGAATCCAACTGTCGTCCTGTGTTGTAAGGTGCATGGGTCGAGAGAGTCCGGATGTCCGGAGGAGAGGTCAAATGGTCTCCATCAACCGGCTTCTCCCAATTGGTGGGCAGACGCATCTTCCGCCGAGACCTGAACAAACCTCATCCCACGATCCCGGGCACTCCTATTAAGTCACCAAACGTAACGAACCGCTTGGGATGTCCTACAGCAGAGGTGGTTATTATCCAATGAATGGTTCTCGGGGTGGCGGTACACATTCCTGCCTCCCGAAATACCCGCATATTACGTTCATTGACGACGGGAGGGAAAAATTACTCGATAATGTTCGAACGAGACTGTTTAGTGATCGAGTGGACAAATGCGTCAGGTTTCAACTAAGTCTTCTCGAATTCTGAGTCTTCCGCGGAATGTTTGCCTGTCTTGGAAAAAAAACGTTTTATGATTTGTCTTATAATGAAATAAAGTTTTAACGAAACCATCTGCGCAAGTAATAATTATGATAGTTTAATTTTTTAATAACCTGACAATAAGCGGAAAATGTTGCTTTTTTCACAATGGAGGACTCAGCCTGCCGAGGAAGTGAACTAACGACGCCTGGGCCAACTCAACCACTGAACTGTTATTATAATAATAATATTTTTATTAGTATTTCGGAAAAGACACCTACCCAAAGCAGACGTTCCAGCCTTGATGTTAATCTGATTGCCTGAAGTCGCGTGACAAGGCGCATTTTAACAAATTTGCGTCTTGCCTATTCTCTTTTCGTGCACGACTTTTAGTGTTTCATTTTTAATTATGTCTGCTAGAATTCACAGGATAAAATATCTGCAAACAGGCATTTCTTAGAAATTTAGCAGACGGGGTGGATGGGGGAATAATATTTTAATAAAGGAAACAGAACATAGAAGACACCAGGTATGTCAGGGCCGGCTCTATGCAGGCGCAATTGGAGCAGTCCCATCCGGGCGCCAATACTTACACCTTATCCTCCGTATAAACTGAGGACACTGTAACGCTGACTGAAACGTCAGCCAAACAAGGATGAAGCGCAAAACGATATAATATATAACAAAAATATTTGACACAACTAATTTAACGTGTTCCAAAATCGTGATAATGTATTTGAAATTTACTAAAAGTTACCTATTGATTCATTCATTAAAGGAACCTGCAATCCCGATTTTAACTAGAACACCAATAATTTGAAGAGATGCTTAATAAATTAGCAATACACATTTTTCTCCGTGTGGATTGTATTTAGGGCCGGCTCCGAGCCAAAGACGCCTAGCGTAAGAAAAAACCTCAATGCTGTATTAGATGTTAGGGCTTGGCTCCTTAGCGCCTTGCCGAATCGGCACCTGGAGCATGCTGCTACAATTGTGCCTGTATAAGACCGGCCTGGAATATATTGCACCCCTGTTTACCTTCTGAAATAAACAATTATTAATAAATAAGACTTCAGGCTAATTTATTCGCTTTTGAGAACAACTCACATGGTATCATAGAAAGCGTATTTTCCTTACTGTCATGGTGAGAAATATGATGTAAGTAGTGTCAGAAAGAACAAACACCACGCTTTATACTAAAATCCAGAAGTCAACGACAGAAGAATTAAAATGTGCACTTTTGTGAAACCAGAGGTCCGAACGTAATTTTAAAAAATATTATGAAACTTTAATTAATTATTTTTATATGAAACGAAAAAAAGTGAGGTGGCAATAACGTTTGTAATACATTTGTCTAATAAAATGGTTGTGTTTTTTAAAAATATTTTTTCTAAGTAAGTTTAACGTAAGATGAGCCATTTTAATTATTTTTTATGTTCTCATTAAATAAAATTATCTATGGAAAATTATGTTTTTTTATTTATAATAATAAAATTTGAGAGCATGTTTTATCACCCATTAAAAGCAGTTTTTAGTGTTCAGATACGTTCAGAAATATTCCACTTATTTGGATTTTATTGCAAAGAGAAAGTACCTTTTGTCAAAATAAGGCTGAAGCCTGAGGAGTTAAATAAGGGGCAATTTTACGCACGCGCAATATCAGAATAATAATATCATTACAGCAACAAGTCACTTTTACTAGGTATTTTAATCTTCACAATCATCACTAGGGACAGTGTCAAATTTTGACGAAGGTTTGTAAAATGTCCCAGAAGTCTGCCTCTGGTTGAAAAAAAGAAGTCATTAACCCTTTTTCAAAGAAGGGTGACCGCTCCAATACGGCCAACTACCGCCCCATAGCAAACACAACTGTTCTATTTAAGTTGATGGAACGTGTGGTCAACAACACACTGCTCACATACCTAGAGAAGAACAAAATTATTAAGACCACCAATACGGATTCCGGCAGAACCGCTCTTGCGGTGATCTTCTCGCGTTTGTGACGTCAAACGCGTTCCCAATATATGGTCATATTTCTACGACTTGTTCTTGAGTTCAAAGGCTCGGCTGTGAAATGATTTGCCGGCCTCTGTATTCCCGCCCCCACACGACATGGGTCTCTTCAAGACACATGTTCACTCCTTCTTCCCCTCAAAAAGACCCTCCTGATGACATAAGTTATGAAGGATATTATATTCCTTAAGGCCTCCTGTTAAAAACAGAAAAGTCTTAAAAAAAATTATGCTTTTTGCCTTTTTAATTAGTGCAAGCAATGCAATTTTTTTTAAATATAAAATATTTTATCTTTAATTTTAGTGGTTTTATTTTTAATAGTGGGCCCAACTGCGAGGAACCAGTGATAGCTAAATGTGGCATCTCCAATCGAGGTATAATCATGAGGTTGAAAGTAATGGGGAGAGGAAGGATATGGAGTAGAGAAATTTGGTACCTGGTTATTCAAAACTAGTCACCAAATATGGCTATTGCCATTTCAAGTAAATTTTGGATACTGAGAATATTTACCATTCTTGAAAATGCCGCAAAAATGTTAAATACAGGGTATTCCAATAAGAGGTGTTATTTTAAATAGCCCGCTATTTTGGTAGATGTTACTCTTGAAGATGTCATTTGTTGACATTTGACAAGTAGAAACTACGCCATTAATAAAAATGGAACGATACACGCTTCAACAACGCATTGAAATTATTAAAATTCACCTGAGTGAATCAAATGCAAATCATCTTGAGTGATGAGGCCCATGGCTTCGTCAACAAGCAAAATTGTGGCATCTGGGGCTCGGAAACCCAAGAGTTATTGTTGAAAAGCCTCTCTTTACTCAATGTGTGACTGTTTGGTGCGGTTTATGGTCCGGCGGAGTCATTGGACCTTACTTTTTCGAAAATGAGGCTGGAGCAACAGTTACGGTGAATGGATTGCGTTATTGAGAGATGATCAATGATTTTTTATGGCTGGAATCGGATGGTATTGATCTGAGAAACGTTTACTTTTAACAATATGGCGTTACGTGCCACACAAGCAACGGAACCATTGATCTTTTATGATTTTGATATCAAAATAACACCTCTTATTGGAAAACCCTGTAGTAATCATGTTGTTTATATTAATTAATAATTATTTATAATATTGATGATGGGTTGATGATTGATGGGTTGATGATTGATGGGTTCAATTCCCGTTGACGGCATTTATTTTTACTCGGGAGATATTTTCAATTTGTATTTTTTTTTTTAGTTATTTATTAAGTTAAAAGAAATACATATTTCGCTTTGTTAACTTAAGTGTACATTGATTAAAACAAAAATAGTATATATATATATATATATATATGTCCTAGAACGGGAAACTTTCCTAGTTGGACAGGCAAAGCATCCAATATGTAATATGTACTTTCTTTTGATAAATAAATAAAAAAAATAAAAAAAAAATAAAAAAAAAAAAATATATATATATATATATATATATATATATATATATATTTTACATTTTTTTATTTTTTGTTACATGGTTTACTACCTAAGTAACATATTTTTCTTAAGTAAGAGCATTTTGGTTTTGCTCATTGATCTTGAGGGCAAACAGTTTTTTCTTAAATATATTTATCCTATTTACGGTTGTCAGTCTATCAGGAAGGAGATTATATATGTGTACACCCTCATGGCCTATGTTTCTTTTACCACACTCTGTCTTTGCTGAATTTGTGTTTAATTTATTATGTTGTCTTGTGTGGTGGTCATGTACTTGTGATGTTTTCATAAATGAAGTATTTGTGTGTATGAGGCCATTTTGATTTTGTGAATTAATAGGCATATGTTGTATTCGTACAGTATTTCGGAAGACTAATTATTGCTTATAATTATTTGTTATAATTTATGCTATGCATAAAACCTTGTCTTATAAATGTTAGTTTATCATTAAAAAAATAATAAATTTATTATTTTTCGCAACATAAAAAAATTATACCTAGTATATTACAGTGGCTTATTAGAATAAAATAATGACCTCTTCTATCCACTATTGAAAAGAAAACATCTTTATTATTATTATTTTTGTGAATATCACACAAGAGTCCCAACTGCTCCCAAATGTCTGAAGTCAGTCAGACAATGCCATCCCCAATGATAGGGGTATGTTGTGGGGCTGAAGGTAATTGGCAGTGAAGGAGATTGGGAAGTGGAAGGTGGGTTGGGGTGGCTATTCCGATCTTGTCACAAGCAACGTTTTGATTCCCAATGGTTTTACCGGGGCGATACTGAAAGTATCTGCCACTCTGGAACGTGTATTATTTTTAATTAATGCATTATGAAGTCCAAAAATTAATCAATTAATATTTCGGAAATGAACCCTCAACCTCTAGATTCTTAACAACCTAACCAGAGAGACCTTATCTTACTAACTTAATAAGAAGTTTCAGTTTCCTGTATAGTAGGTAAGTAATTTACTTTAACATCTCTTGTAAGGCTTTAAATAATAAATCATAAGATTACTTGACCAATATTGTTCGTCTACTCCTTAACTCTCCGCATTATGTTTTTTAAACCTTTGTAATGTTGCTTTTGTATCTAATATTAACATACCAATTTGGTCTTGCTTTTAATATTTCAGAAGCGGTCGAGAATTTTTTTTAAATTTGTGTAAATGTTTCAAAGGCGTTTAGGTTTACGATCGGCCTTTTAGCTACGGGCTCGGTTTAGCCAACAATGGAGAAACTTTAGAGGATTAGTTAGTGAATTAAATAATTCAATTTAAATAAAGTTTTGCTAATACCAAAACTACAGTGGAATCCAAGTGCATCCCGACAAGTGTATGTTCCTCCACCTCTGTAAGTATCCTTATACCTTTATAAAACTCATTGCCAAAGAATAATTGATTATGTTATAAAAGGTCCACAGCTTAAACACGAGTGCGCCCTACTGTCGAATTTGGCAGCCATCTCTGGTCCGGAGCCCCTAAATACCTGAAAAAAACCCTTGACTCTGTGCAGATACGTGCGGTCCGATAGATTCCCCAATCTTAACAAACGGACTGCAATCTTTAGAGCACAGGCGTCAGGTAGGTATGCTGTCCTTGTTCTATCGGTATTACAATGGAAGATGCTCTGAGGAACTAGCGTCATTGATCCCTTCGGCACCGGTGCGTAGTCGGGATACACGCCAAACGCGCGCCCAACATTTGTACACGGTTGACATTTGTCACATGAGAGCGGGTCGCTTCTACGATTCGTTCTTAAGTTCAACAGCTCGGCTGTGGGACGAACTGCCGGCCTCTGTGTTTCCTCCCTCCTACAACATGGGACTCTTCAAGACCCATGTTCACTCCTTCTTCTCCACAAAAAGACCCTCCACACAGCATCCCCAAAGATGACATAGGCCCTGAGGGAAATTATTTTCTTCAGGGCCTCCTGTGTGGAGTTAATATAAAAAAATAAAAATAATTATTTCATATTTTCCTTAAACGCTTTGAGTTACAAAGCTCTTGAAAACTATATGTTATTTTTGAAGATAATATTTTTATATTTGCTGAGCCAAACATGTAAAATATCCCTAAATAGAAAATAAATCGCAAAGAATGCTACAAAAATTAAAAAAAACACTTTTTTTTCTATTATTTAACACCTCATAAGTATAAAAAATCACAGCGTTTCTTTAAATGCTGCTTTAGAAATTTGTCGAGAGATTTTTGCTCTATTTTAAATAAGTAATGCTTTATTACATGTTTTAATTTTTGCCAACCTTCACTTTTACAATCTTCTTTGAAAACCATGTGCTTTTTGTTTTTGAATGCTTACTACGGAGCCAAGTCTGTCAGCAAATTCACATAGCATTGAACGGTGTACAATGATAGTTCATCAGAGTTTTTTTCATTTATTATTGTGTTTGATCCAAGTTATTTTGTAAGTGTTTCGATAACAGCATGGTTAGTGGCATATATATTTTACTTTTTTTTGTAAATTTGCTCCTCACAGGAAGCCCTGGGGAAAATAATTCCCTCAAGGCCTATGTCACCTTTTGTGGAGAGTCTTTTTAGGAATGGTGGGAGAGGGTGATGAAGCTGGGAAGGAAAAGGGTATGATGGTGGGTAGGAATCTGGGGGTTAGTGTGTCCAGGAGTGACGGACGTATGAACCCATCCCTCTCACTGCGAAGCAAGGCGATGTTCCGAGAGAGTCCTGGTTGAGAAGTCAAAAAATCTTCCTCAACCAATCTCTCACATTTTATCTGATTATCGCACAATATTTCCAGAACCAGAAGGACAATTACTATATTGGTATATTGTGACACCAAACGAAGTGGGGAGGGATTGAAGATGGAAAAGATGGTAGCACCTGATTTTTCAGATCTGACAACTTACTAATAAGGCTTAATGGCTTATTTATTGTGTTTGTGTTTTTATTTCGTAGAACTCACTTAAATTATTTTTTAAAAATTCTATGCTAAATCAAATTAAATAATTTTACTTTTAATTACTGCACCTTTACAACTAGTTTAGTTTTTTTTATAATTGTGACGACTGTTTCGGCGTTCAAGACCATTTTCAATTTGTTCTTAGACCACGTTGAGATGGCTTATTTATATGATTCTATTTAACCCCGCCCATTTCAATGGCAAATGGCGACAATTGAGGCGACATTATTTCAATTCTGAGTGTTGGTATATCCCCAGATTCTTATAGTATCTACCACTTTAAATAAAGCAAATATCAGAAATCTATTTTAAAACATATTTTTTTCATCGCGGTTTTAAAGCCTCTACAGTTGCATGATCAATCTTAGGATAAAGTTAACCAGTCCTTTGCGGCCGCAAGGTTAATAATAAAGAATTTTAATTTTTACGTCTTATGTTGCGAATTTACGGGTTCAACAGGAAGCAAGATTAAAAAATTCGCCCAAAGTTTCTGCGAATTCTAAATTCAAAAATCTTTGGCCGAGTTTTATTCATTTTAAAGTTTTACAAAGTTCAACAGATTTGGACGGCAACGCTTTTAGCTTGAAACTTGGCATACGGCTAAGCGTAAGTGTGCGCATAACGCTGGTGGGTCATAGGCTACTGTTTAGAAAGTATTGATTAACGAAATATATTTCTTTTTTTACTGGGACCTTGAAAAAGACTAATAAAAACTTACCTCGCACTTATGTAGTGAAAGAGATTTTGTATGCATAGCACAAAGGGTAACAATTATTTTACAAGCAATAATTATTCGCCTGAAACACTCATCCACATTGAAAAATCTCCTGATAAAAGATACATGACGCCAACGGGACTCGAACCCGAATGTAATCGAAGGGACACGGGTTCGAGTACCGTTGGCGTCATGTATTTTTTTATCAGGAGATTTTTCAATGTGGATGAGTGTTTCAGGCGAATAATTATTGCTTGTAAAATAATTGACAAAATAATAATATTTACTCAAACTATGGGCTACATTCTTTTTATATTTTTTTAATTTATTTATTCTATGTTCGTTCATACATCTTACATTTATTAGATATATGTTGGTAAGCGAAAGTAATAAGTACAAAAAATGTTTCCATTATAAAACAAGGTAGGAGACCCAGGCAAAGCGAATGGACCAGGCATAGCGGATGACTTGAATATTTCCGAAAATTACCACTAGAAGGCGCTAATAGTCTCACAATCGGTGTACCGCAGCGCTACCGACGCCATGACAGTGAATATTTGTCGTTTGGCAGGAACGCACGCTTTTTTTGATAAAAAAACGATTTTTTTTAATTTTCTTACGATAAACGAAGGTAAGGTATTTGTGATTATTATTATTTGGTTATATTTCATGTGAAGATTAGTTTATTTCATCCAATTTTTATTTGTTTCCTATTTAAAAAACTTAGTTTAGTTATGAAATACAGCACCCACATAGTATTTTTTAACAAAATGTTATTTGATACTGCCTTGGGCAAAGCGAATAGGGCAAAGCGGATGGACCATTCGCTTTGCCCGAGTGAATGAACTTTCTGATTGATTATGTGCAATTGCGTATTACATATTTACAATGTTTATATTTTTATAGATGATGTATACATACGTACGAAAAACAAACCAGGCAAGTTGGACTGAGTCAACGATGGCCAAAGCTATGAAAAAGGTGACCGAAGACAAGGAATCCATTACAGCCGTAGCTAAAAAATATGAAATTCCTTATGCAACACTCTATCGCCACATCAAATCAGGATCCACAAAGAAGAAGTTACGCCGTTTTTCTACAATTTTTTCTTCCAAACAGAAAAAAGAACTCTGCGATTACTTGCTGAAAATGGAGAGCGTTTTCTACGGGTTAACGCGTTGTGATTTCCTTTCATTGGTGTATATTTATGCTAAAGAAAATAAAATTCTACATCCCTTTAAAAATGGAAAAGCTGGAGAAGATTGGCTCCATAGATTTCAATTGAGAAATCCGTTGATATCGTTACGTTCTCCGGAACCAACATCAATAGCCAGTGCAAGAGGATTCAATCGTCCTCAGGTCGATAGATTTTATGATATTTTGTGGGATCAAATTGAAAAAAATGACATTTCGGCCACTCGTATTTACAACATGGATGAAACAGGTATTAAAACCTCAAGTAACAAGCCTCCAAAGATTTTTTCATTAAAAGGCAAGAAGCAAGTGGGAGTTATTAGCAGTACAGAAAGAGGGCAACTGACAACAGTTATTTGCTGCTGCAATGCAGCGGGATCTTTTATTCTACAATTTTTTATTTTCGCCAGGAAAAGGATGCAAGATCGATTACTCGATGGTGCACCACCAGGATCTCAAGCTTGTTGCACGGACAATGGATGGGTGAACGGTTCTTCATTTTTATTATGGCTGCAGTTTTTTGTTGAAACTGTAAGACCGTCTTCCAACAGCAAGGTATTACTTCTCTTGGACAATCATGAAGCTCACAAATATTACCCAGCTTTGGATTATGCCTCTAAAAATAATGTGCATTTTGTGTCTTTTGCCCCCCATACAACACATCGTATGCAACCACTTGATGTTGCTGTTTACGGGCCTATCAAAAAATACTTTGAACAAGAACTAAACATGTTTCAAAAGAATCATGTTGGACGCATAGTCAATCAATATGACATGGTAAAACTCTTTGCACCCAGTTTTTCAAAAGGAGCATCTGTACAAAATGCAGTCAGTGGCTTTCAAAAACCAGGAATATGGCCTTACAATCGGAATTCATTTAGTGACATTGATTATGCTCCTGCTACAGTGACGGATCGTCCTATTGAACCAGAAGGCCGCACATCTCCAACGAATCAACCACCGCATTCTGTGCCTGTTTTAGATAAAGCTTCCTTGCCTCCTGCTGAAATCATCACAGAAATCATCAACGAAATTCAAAAAACACCGGTCAAATCTACGCACTCATCATCAACGAAAATAAGGTCACCATATGATATTAGACCAATGCCCAAAGCAAATTTTAATTTGGCCACAAGAAAAAGAAAATGCCAAAAGTCAGAAGTTCTTACTTCTTCTCCCATAAAAAAACATACAAAAAGAGAAAAATGAAGCCAACATCCAAAAAAATAAAAAAAATGAAATCATGAACAAAAAAAAACTTGGCCCATCTACCAGCGGACTAAAAGTCAAAGCAAAAACAAATGAAAATAAAAATTTGAAATGCCTTATTTGTGACGAAAATTATGTTGAACCATTAACAGAGGATTGGATTCAATGCAGCCAGTGTAAAAGTTGGGTTCACGAATCATGCACGTCATATAGTGGATATGGTTCTTACTTCTGCTACGATTGTGATTCCTAATTCTCTTTGCCCGGAGTCCAAATTCGCTTTGCCCGGGTACCCGGGCAAAGTGAACAAGACGAAGACTTTTTTTAAATTTGCATTATTTTTATAATTATAATTAATTTTACCTTTTCATTTATTTGACGTCTGAAGACAAATATTTTCTTAACATTACTGTTTATAAAGTTTTTATGTTATGCAAACACTGTGTGTTTTATTTAATATCTCCCTTAACACATCCGCTTTGCCTGGGTCTCCCCTAGGTATGTAGTAACAGTAGTAACTGGTACCGCTGCCCGGAACCTATTTATTGGATAACCAAAACCTCTGCCAAAGGTCACCCTAAGTGATCCGCTACGTTTGGTGACTTAGCAGAGGTGTTCGGGTTCATGGAGTGAGGTTAAAAAAGGGATTTCCGGCCATTTTCTGCAAAACTTTTAGTAAATTCGTAATATATCGGAAATAGTTTTCATGTACCTGCATTTTCTCTGATAATATAAATGCCAAAATGCGGAAATATTTTGATTTTAATGAACATGTTTCCGACATCGCGATAATATATTCCAATTTTATTAAAGTTTAACAGGAAGCGTATCAATTCATTCGTTAAGCGTCTGCAGTCTAGTTTTGGAAGAGATTTTAAATAAATTAGCAATATTTTTGAAGTAAAAATTTACTAAAATATTTTTGGTTGAAAAAAAAACTTACTCCAAATACATCACTGGTTAAATTAAGTCAGCTACATCTCTTTACTCTTTTTATCTTGTATATGATGGAAGATCCTTTACGTGGGCAAATAGATTGATATCTTGGTTGTTATAAGGGAGGATTTGAATAATGTTTTAAACAGTGATGATACTGAAATTTGTTCGACTAACTTCGAAAATATTATGTCACAACACATTAAAAATTCGACAACTGAGATAAAAACACACATAAAATCAAAATTAAGATGTTTAAAGCCTTGGATTACCAAAGGACTTATTATATCTATCAGAAATAAAGAAAAACTTTACAAAATAACTTTAAAAAATCCCCAAGATGAAAAAGCATATATTTACTATAAAAAACATAAAAATAAATTAACATCTTATATTAAAAAAAGTAAAGAAGAGTATTTTAAAAATAAAATATTATCTTCAGAAAATAACCATAAACAAATGTGGAAAACTGTTAATTTCGCCATAGAAAATACAAAAAAAACACAAAACATTAAGTACATTGAACATGATAAAAAAATTATAGATGCCAATATACAGCCTAAACAATGTGCAAACATATTTAATTCCTTCTTTGCAAATGTTGGGAAAAATCTTGCGAAAAATATTCATAAGCCTTCAAACCAAGAAAACCATAAAAATAAAAATATACAGAAACGTAATATACTTTCAATGTTTGAAACAACAACAGAATGTGAAATTTCGAAAATATTAGAAAATATGAAAGGAGGTTCATTTCCCGGTTTTGATTCTATTACAACACACATGTTAAAAACTATGAAACCTCACTTAATAAAACCTATCACTCATTTAATAAACTTAAGTTTAACAAATGGAATTTTTCCAATGAACTACAAAACAACAATAATCTCACCTATTTACAAATCTGGAGATCCACATCAAGCAACGAATTATCGCCCAATATGTCTAATTTCTAATATAGGAAAGATCTTTGAAAAAATAGTAAAAAAACAATTGGTAAATTTTCTAGATAATAATAAAATATTACACAAAAACCAGTTTGGCTTTATAAAATCTCTCAGCACACAAGATGCCATTGCTAACGTAACTTCATATATTTACGAATCATTAGATAAAGGTAAAAAATGTGCGGGTATATTTATTGACCTTAGAAAGGCATTCGATAGCATATCCCATGCGATGCTATTAAAAAAAATGAATAATATCGGCATAAAAGGCAACGCGATTAAATGGATCACCGACTACTTAAAAAACCGTCCTCAAGTAGTAAAAATCAATTGTGTTAATAGTGATCAAGAGAATACAAGCTTTGGAATCCCCCAAGGTACAGTGCTTGGACCAATTCTATTTACTATATATGTAAACGATATTTTTTTTCAACCTTTACATGGTCAAATTACGTCATTCGCTGATGATACAGTATTAATAATAAGTGATAAGACTTGGGAAAAAGTAGAACTAAATGCCACAGAAGACATCAACACGCTCAAGAATTTTTTCGACACTAATTTACTGTCACTTAATAATGAAAAGACATTTGTAATTCCATTTGCAATCCATACAAATGATACTCCTAAAAATTTTAACATTTTCATACATAATAATACTAAAATTCACAGCCAAAACTATTGCAAATCAAACTGTACAGTACTAAAAACAACAAATAAAATTAAATATCTAGGAGTAATTTATTGATAAAAATCTGAAATGGAAGGAACAAATATGTCAAGTAGTAAACAAAATTAGAAAATTTATATATATATTTTTAAGAATTAGAAACTTTCTGTCGATAAAAAATTTATATTTAATTTACTATGCCTTAGTTCAATCCACTTTACAATACGCTATTATTAGTTGGGGATCCGCGTATAAATGTAACTTTCTTCCAATTGAAATTATACAAAGAACAATTATTAAAATTATATTTAAAAAATTCTTTGACTACCCAACAGAACGCTTGTTTGAAGAATTTCAAGTACCTACATTTAAAGACCTATATATTAAAAACTCACTAATCCAAATTATAAAAGAAAAAGATAAATATCAATTTTTAAATGAAAGCAGAACACGACTTAGACATGTTTTTCTATGCCCAAAACTAAATACGTCTTTTGCACAACATCATTATACTTACCAGGGAAGAACTTTTTTCAATCGTCTACCAGAAGAAATCAGAAGCATTAATGATAAAACCCGAATACTGCTCTCTGTCAAGAGACACTTTAAAAATATTCTGAAAAAAAAAACTACTGTCACTTAATTAATCTCACAAATATCCTTAGTTTTCCATAACTTCATTTCTTTTTTAAAAATTTATTATATTAATATATTATCCTTCACTACTATCAAAAAAATACTACAGCAAACATACATTTATGTACAATGAATTATTTAAATACTAACTAACAACAACATTTATGTACACTCCCTTTCCATACACAAGCAAATGCTTTCAATGGAAGAGTAATAAAAAGACCCAAGATGTAAAATGAATTATGTACCATGTAAGCATATTATTAAAAATAAAAAATAATTACAAAAAAAGTTAAAAGCTTGTTTATTAGGATTTCTGAATTTTATTTAACTCGAAGAAAGCACATTAATAACATCCGATTTTTTCTGACACGTTAAAATTGGACAACCTCGTAAAATCTTATTATTTTTTTAATGATAAACTAACGTTTATAAGACAAGGTTTTATGCATTGCATAAAGGATAACAAATAATTATAAGCAATAATTAGTCATCCGAAATACTAATACAAATTGAAAATATCTCCCGATCAGAAGGCACGGGTTCAATTCCCGTTGGCGGCATTTATTTTTACTCGGGAGATATTTTCAATTTGTATTAGTATTTCGGATGACTAATTATTGCTTATAAATATTCGTAAAATCTTGTTTGAATAAGATTAAAAATTCTTTAAATTCATTCAGAAAGTTGTAAAATATTTCCATTCCCTCTAACATTATCATCCTCAGTACCTAGCCGTCATAATTTCATCCAAAAATACAACTACCCACTTCATATGCCGCGACTTTCGCGACATATATGCGTAAACCAAAAATTGAGTATGGACAATGGACAGCCATTATAGAGGTATGGTATATAAAAACGAAATGTGATACTTGTACCATTAGTTATTTATTGACTTTTAATTGTAGGAAGTCTTAATTTCATTCAAATTTTACACTATGTATGCTTGCACTGGCCTACGATTTGAGAGCTTTGTCCACTCTAGTTAACGCCTCAAACCGGGTAGTTCTGAAGATATTGTCATTGGTTGTTCTCCTTCAATTAATCTCCAGTTTCTTCTATCAAAGGATGCGAATGATCTTTCAGGCATTCACAAGTACGTTCGGTCATTAATTTTTTAGTATTACATTTTAATAATACTACGTTGTTGCGATTGTAATGATCTGCCCTTTCTTACTTCAACTTTTTCTTCTCTTCTTTCTACGATAAATTTTCTTTAAGTCCCATAGGTAACTTTTCCATAAGGCTTTGGTTATGTATATATCCGGGGTAGGAAGGTCCTCCCTGCCGTCTTTCAATCCCTTGCCTCTCTCTTTATTACACACCCCTTCAAGTGTGTACATCCTAGTTTGTCTACGTGACGTACGACCTTGAACGTACTCATTTCACGTGACGGATCAGTATAAAAAGGCTTCACCGAACGTTGTGTTGGTTTTTTGTTTCTCGGTTTAGAAACCTAGTTATCTATGTATGTGTGGTATCCCTTGGTTCTTTTGAGATAGAGTGAGTTGAATTCATTACCGCTGTGTTTTAAAGCCATCTCATAAACCTGATTTTTCTGAGTCGCCTGCTCTTCAAACTAGCTACGTGAGTCTACCTGTCATAGGATTATGTGAGTATAATAAAGTGTTAGATTTTATATATGTGATATACTTACGATAAATTTATGGTGTTAGTTGTCGGCGCCATCCATGTATATATTTTGGGAGGGGAAGGAGAGGAAAGGGAATGAATTTTTTTTCAAGCTAAGATTGGCTCCTCCTCTTTACCAAACAAAACCGATGGATGATAATTTGAGCAAGGAGATCGATATCTGCGTGTCTGGATATCACAACCGGCCGGGTCTCCCCTTGTTCCAAATCGGCAACCGTCACGCCAGAATAAAGAAAACCAGGTCTCATCACCAATTTCAGAATTGCCCCAACCTCAAACACCTCCAGGATAATCTATTTTACTGAGTGTAGAAGGGGAAAACCATGACATCCCTTGTCACGAATCTAGTCGCGAAAATGTGACACGTAAGGTCCTAAGTTACGTGCCACCTCTAGAAAACGTTGTAACTCCCTCGTCGTCGGGGATTTACATCCCTTTCTAGGTCAATAACATAGATAACACACGACAATCTTGTCGACATTTAGCCTGCTTTTTAGCGATAGGTTGTGTGCCTACCCATTCAGCCAATTATCATGTGAGATATATGTAAGGTCTACTCGAAATGCCAAATTTAGGATGAGGACTGTCTGTATTTTAATATTTGGTTCCAGTATTTATTTTATGAGGTTACTAGCACCCTCGTGTATTAGGTATGGGTAACTTCTACTGAATACCTATCCTCTCAGGTAGGTATAACTGGATAATTGGTTTGATTTTTGCATTTAATTTAAAGAGGCTGCCTACCTCTCGAAAGGTACCTGTTGAGAAAAGTTGTTCGGTTGGTAGTTTTATTTCGGAGATTACCATCTCCCTCTTTTGACTTTAGATTTGTTTTTGTGCATCCCAATTCGTAACTTAGAAAGTCAAACAATAGATGAAAAGTATTAAATTAGAAAGTCAAATAACAGAAGAAAAGTTTTCTTTTTTTTCCGTCTGGTTGCATCCGATCGCTTTCAATTCGGGAGGGCATACGCTAGCAAAACTTCCCCTTTGACTGACTGTACACCGCGCCTCTCGGCCTATATATGAAAAGGTCATTGGCCTGTCTCTCACTCACAGCTGATTGACAATCCGTCTAGGGTATTCCTTTTAATGATAACATTATTTGGGCGGCAGGTGTCGTAAACTTAGTTGTATCCGTCTTTTAAAGGGGTCCTCTGGAATTTAATAAATAATATAAAAAAACTCACCCAGTTAGTCATCTCTCATTCTCAGCGTGAAGCTTACCTGGTTACACTATATAGCTAAATCACTTTAATTTTCGACCTCCTCCCTACGCCTATAAAAGGGTAATTAAATATTCCTGTAAATAAAATTGTACCTCCCTAATCTGTCAGGATTCGAACCCACAGTTAATAATTTATTTGATTCTCTGGTTTTCGGTCTCCGTGGATAGAATGCCATCTCGCCAAATCAATAACCTAGCCCGATTAAACACTCCCTGCCTTTATACGTTCACTCTGTTTTAAAAACGCAATCATTATTTTTATCATTTCCATGTTTTTAAGACAAGTCACTTAGTTTGAACTACATATTTACGAAATCACGTTTAATCTAACACACTTTCACTTCACACAAACACCGGATCAATAATCTTTCTTTTTAATTCAATATTCCACAATATTCTCTAATACCATTTGAATTCAATAATTAACTGTAATTTCACATATCACTTCTGACTTGTATTGATTTCTTGGAGCTGTCAACGTATCTAAGTTTAAGACTCGACTGTTTCATCGATCTCTGCTCCTTTCCCGTGGGAACATGGCACTTCTAGCCCGCCTGTCAACAAATCCCATCTGTTAGCTCAAACAAAAAATTTTTAGAGCACGTTCGTTTATTATTTATCGTTTATTTATGTGGATGTTCAAAACATCACACGATATTGTAACATTTATACGTATAGTTAAAATCATTTTTACCAAATCCTTCTATAACTTAAATACCAATATGTGGGGTAGGATAAAAAAAATAAATGATGTCACAATCTAATATTTATTAACAAGTGTACAAATTAGCGAGAATTTTGATATTAACTCTGAAATACATAATGATAACAAAAGACTCTATAATTAAGATTGAATAATATCCCAAGGTTTCACAGGAAGCACCAGTAGATTGGAATTTATTGTAAAGCATTATTTCGTATATGTGTGACATTAAATAAGACTATAAGAACTGACCTTGTTACATATTGAAAGGCGCCATGTGAGTCGAAGAATTTGAACTCAAATTTTTTATGATGATTAGAGCACATGTCCAGCAACATCTAGCTAGCTAACACGTTCCAAAATGTCGTCTAGAGTTCACCCCTCAATCCTTCCAGTAGACCTCCACCGTCCGCTTCCCGTTGAGTACTGGTTCGCTTGTTCACCGCGAGTCGCGCTGTTTGCTACTCCTCCAAAATGAGCGGCTATCATTGATGTATTTAGTCTATGGCGGCTATTCAACCGATGGCTAGGAGGTCTGTAGTTTCTACTACTGATGAGTCAACCTTCAATTCCTGAGGTAAGATTGAAACTGTTACAAGGTCTGCCAAAATCCTGCGTTCTGCAAACTTACCCTTGATAGTCGGCTATCTTCCACTATTGCTACATGTCCTATTTTAATATCTTGTAACTGACGGCTCTTCAAACAATTGGTATAACTTGTTATCGTATCTCGTCTTCGGAGGAAAAAATTACCTAACTAACGCAAATTCGTAAAATATTTCCAATCCCAAGAAATTTACTTAGTATTCCGTAAGAGAACGGAATACATATTTTCAAATAATTGCCTATGGAAACCATGGTAATAAAGTAATTTACAAATTCGAACCTAACTCCACGTTACGTTTGGCGTTCGTTGTTCTTCCTCTCAAAAATATTCAATAAATATCCTCTCCCAATATCGTCCTTTTAGCTCTCTAATCTTAGCTTAGGAACAAGTAGGTAGGTCTAAATATTTCTAGTATTAGGGGAACGATTGACAAACTTATACTGATTTGGCCTGAACAATACATATAATACATGACATCTTTGCTTTACAACAATCTGTTTTTATTTATTTATTTTTTTTAAGAAAGACAAACATTCCCGGGTTACGAATAACCTGACAATATTTGAAAATCTCCTACTACCACACAATAAGTGGAAAATATTGATTGTGTTGTGATGGAGGACTTAAACGGAGCCGAGGAATTGTACACATTACGCCTGGGTGGGACCCAAACGCGATGTCAACTCAGCCACCGACCGGTCCGTGGCTGAGTTCATGTTTATTCATGTTTTATGTTTGTTCATTTTTATTTTTATAAATATGATAACAAACTTACTTTAAGTAAGTTATCATACTACTATTAAAAAAATTTCTACGTTTTATAAATTTTAAATTAAATATACCATTAGAAGACTTACAATATCATTTCTTATTAAATACTCTAAAAATACACGCATTGGAATTCAGGCGTAAAATAAACGACTTTACTTTTTTATTCAAGATTCTAAACTCTAAATTCAACTGTTGCGAACTTCTGCAACTCATAAACTTACGAATACCTACAATAAAAACACGACAAAATACAATATTCCACTGCAACACACATAATCGCAATTACATTGCGAACTCCCCAATACAACGATTTCACGCTATGGGAAACCAATACTTAGGTGATATATTTAATATTAACTTTGCGAATTTTGTGGATTACGTAAAAGACTTATTTCAACACTATTCCTAAATGGAAGGTATATATTTGTGAACCAGTCAAATCGCTGTATTTTTTAATTTATGTTCTTGTTATTTTTAATTTTGTTTCTTGCATATATTATTTTATTTTTACTATTTCTTTCTCATGTTTCAAAACTGTCTGCCATTAAAATTGTACCACCTACATGTAGAAGCCCTCTGGGCGTTAAATAAATAAATAAATTATACACTTATCAAACTCATCTTTCTTACTTTTCATGCGCACCTTTAATGCTATTAATTTAGCTATACTCTGTAAAACACTTAATCTGGCGCAAAAAAGGTTTGCTAAATACAAACATGCTTTACAATACATTTTTCATGTTTATATTTTATAAATATCAACCAATTACTACACATTGCTCTGTAACTACTTTCATAGTACCTTAAGCACTTATTTTTTACGCTTTGTATTGTATACAATTATTGAACTCCTTTTAACAATTTTACTTGCTTTTATCGTTTGTACTCAGTTTATTATTTTATTTACTTATAATTGTACTCCTGAACCACTTACCTATAACAATGTATACATACATGTAAAAGCCTTCGAGGCGTGAATAAATAAATACGTGGAAATGTCGTATCCGAGCTCAACATTTTGTAGGTCAGTTTGCACTTCAACCATTTTTTGCCATCATAAGTGCTCCAATCTCACTGATTGGATTGGCTTAATAAATGAAAGCACAGACTGGTCCACTATTCAAATATTTTACGTCGCTTTAATTACAATGGCACAGTGTTGACAACAAATATATACCGCTTGAGGTGCATATTAAAAATATGTTTAAAATTTATAAATACGGGTGTGGGAACTAGGTACAAATTGCCATAATTAATCATTAAAACGGCAAAAAAACAACAGTATTTTTTTAAATTACAGAATTTTCTTGGCAGCAAAATGTGAGGACGATACGTGAGTCATTGAATGATGTAGATTATATTGAAACTAACTAACTAACCATCAAGCCTAAAAGGGTAGGCAGAGAGGACGGACCATTTAATGGCTCAAATGTCGTCTACAAAGTGTGAAGACGACATTTGAGTAATTGAATGAAGTAAATTATACTGAAACTAACTTAACTAACTAACCATCACGCTGTTTCTCTACAAATGTAGGCAGAGAGGACGGGCCGCCAAACAACGCGATCGTGGCACACACTCTTTGCCTCATTCACATTCATACATCCTCTCCTACATACTCTTCTATTGTTTTGACTCTTAACGTGGCCCGAATCAAGTATCTGGTTCACTTGATCGTGACGTGTCTTTCTCAAGGGTGCCCGACTTCTTCTACTATCACATTCGCTCCTTTCTTCGTTCATTTTCTCTACATGCCCAAACCATCCAAGCGTCGATTAAGTTAATCTCACTCATTACGTTTACATTTCTCACACAATCATATATGGTTTTATCACACATACGCCTCAAGGATTTCATTTCTACAACATTTAGTCCATTCAGTCATTGTTCCTTTCTCTACCAGTAATACACATATTTTTACATAAATTCGATCGGTTGTTATTTATTGTGATGTATGGTAATAAGTTGAGTATTGAAGCGATAGATGGCGCTAGTCGTAAAACTTACTCCAGAGTCCGTCAGATGTCGCTAGAGTGTAACAGATGCTTGTGAGGTTATAGTGACAGGGAACAAGCTTCTCGAACCAGAGAATTCCCAAACCCTCGGGTAATGAATAGTGTAGCTAAATCCAGACCTATTTATTGTAACGTAAATAAACACAATTATAAGTAGAACATTTTACTTTTTACAAAGAGTTCCCAACACCAAAATCTGCATAGTAAGACAGATATAACTTTGTAACGAAACACCATTTAGGACGTGTCTGATATGTTATATTATTTAAACAGTATCTACCCAAAAACATAATGTAAAATTTTTATTCAGAAGCAACAAACGAACAAAATAAAATAAAAATCTCGATTTACATACGTAACTCAATTTATTTTATCTTCTGCCGGAAATTGAGTCCAACTTCCGAAAGATTCCGCGAAATATCTCAGTAAAAATGTTTGCATTAAAATGTCAAAGAATGATGACTGAATTTGTGATGATATTTTCAATTAAAAAATACCCTCCCGTGAGCTTCCTTCTTTCGGAACCTTATTAAATTCTGTTGGCAAAGGCGGAACCTTAATATAGGGGGTTTATTTTGTTGGGGTGTCCCGGGGTTTGGGACGTATTTATGACATTGAAAAAATTATGCCGAAATTTACTTGGAAGGAAAAATTACGATTAAGAAATACATTATTTTAGAATGAGAGGAGATAGGGAATCTATGAAATTAAAAGACATCTTTTTGATTTGAGGGCAACGATCAAAACGAATATGTTTTTTATGAAATGCAACTCGGTTTGGAAATATAGAGAATATTTATATGAATGTTGAATGAATAGAATATTGTCCCTAAGTTTTTAATTTTTTTAATTTACTATTTTTATTTCTTGCTAGAGCAATCCCGATGAGTTACAAAACTCATTGTATGACGAGAGGAACTTACAGAGTGATTTCAAGTCACTTGAATGATTGAAAACATTTTACACTTCTTTAGTAAGAAGCCAGGTAGAGTATAATTCGCCTATTTGGTCCCCATTGTATAAAACGCATTCTGACAATATTGAAAGGGTACAGCACAAATTTCTTAGATTTATTAACTTTAAACTGAATATTCCAATTCAAAATATTAACTATTTTCTTTTGATGAAACAACTTAACTTAATAACGCTATCAGATAGGCGGATCATCTCTGACCTTGTACTTTTAAATAAAATTATTAATAATTTCATTGTCAACACTGAAATTCTCATCAAAATAAAATTTTACGTACCGACTAGAAATAAGAGGCAAAGTGCTACATTTTTCTGTTACAATTTTAAAACCAACTATGAAGCTCATACACCTATAAATAGACTACATCATTTTAGCAATCAATTCGGGAATATTGTAGACATGCTTAAAGATTCCGTATTAGTTATAAAACGAAATCTTTTTAATCATTTTACTGAGATGTATGAATTCACAACTCTGTAGTGAATACACTTTTGTTTTTATATGTATATGTTCCTTAATACATATTTAGCTTTCCGTAATCCACACTATTAATTTGAATTAACCTTAATATAATCAAAAATCATAATTGTAAACTATGTAACACAACTGTATTACTTGTTAACTACTTTTGTAAAAGTCCATTAGGGCGTAAATAAATAAATAAATAAATAAATAATAAATAAATACGTAGGCGAGAGTTAATAGGTAAAATTTAAAATTGGTATTTTGATACCAAAATTACAATATTCACATACGAAACAATACAAAAATAGAAAAAAATAATCAAAATTATAAGTTTCACATACAAAAAAGCACAGAATAGAAAAAGAGAGGTTGTATAGAACACATAAGAACAAACATATAAGCCAAGGTAAGAATTAACTTGAAGGTACTAATCCACTAATATATTGATAAAAATAGATTATGCTCGATTTATTTGTGGTTTTGAAATAGTGAAATAGTTATATATGTCCTAATACAGGGTGGGGCAGAAGTAATGACCCGGTTTTGATGAGGAATAAAAAAAATAATAAACGTAAAGACACTTTTTTATTATGATCTGTAATTTTAAACGTAAATTTTATTTATTTAAATGATTTAAATATTTTATTAATTGAAATAATAGGAAAATCTAAAATATCAAAAATACTAATTTCGGTTTTGTGCTTCTTTGTTCTGCTTTAAATAATAAAAAAAATGCTTTGAATAAAAGTGACGTTTTAAAAATTGGAACTGATGTTTGATCAATTCAGCAAACGATGAAGTAGATACCACCTACAAAACTTATATTGTTTGTGACAAAAATTATTGTAACTGATTTTTAAAAAATTGGAACTGATTTTTCTTGATTTTTCATGGCTAGCAGACCCGTGATTATTGTCTGAAAATAAATTTATGTTTTTATCATACATAATTTTAGTATATAATTATAAATTATATTACATTATTATTAAATACTGGAAAATGTATTATAATAATATTAATTATTATATGTTTTTTAAGTGAAAAACTGTACAATAACTGCTACTAACCGTCTGCGCTAGAGAGACTATGGCATCCTCAATTGGGGTATGTTGTGAGGCTGAAGGTAATGGGGAGGAGGAAAAGATGTGAAGAGGAAGGTTAGGAAGTACCTGGCTATTCAGTTATGGACACCAAATGATGGTCTTACACCAGAGTAATACTGAGTGTATTTTCCAATCTGTATATACCATTTATATTATTTAAAATGAATAAACTGTGAAATAACGCAAATTATTCAAAAATAAATTACTTGCGAACTCCGAGATTTGAACCTGCGACTTTCAGCTTGCTAGTCGAGAATCTTACCCCTCCACCGCGGAGGCCGTCAAAATATGGTATTATTAATTACATATTTAGGTAAGATACCTACTTCAACGTTTATTTGAATGATTATTGAAATGAAAATCAGTTTATCAAAAATGACACTTGAATTCATAGCAAATTTGAGTAAATTGAATACGATTTCACACAGTTAACTCACATCACAGATAATCGAAATTGCTGTGTTCGATAATTTACAATTATTTCTTGGATAGACATTTGAAATTAAAAACGAAAAAATAATAATATATCTTCCACGCCAGTTTTAAAAGTTCGCCTATTTATTTGAATATTTTATTTGATATAAGGGTGTATCGGCAGGTACCCGACAAACTTTAACCAGCTATTCCTCAGCACATTTGAAGTTAAAAATGTTATGGGCGTTTTGCTGTCCGGTAACATTTTTTCCCATTATAAAAAATCCACACTCCGTCACTGTCATTTGCCTTGTTTTTCGCGTTCAACAGCTGTTATTAGCAAGTGCGTCAAAAAGTGTCCTCGCTCTTTCGTACACACTAAATAATAATTGTTAAAAATGAGACGAATTGTGCTGTGCCATTTCGTTGTGATTGTAAAAGCGCGCCAACGTAGGTACGTACGTACATTATTCAACGAAACTCGAACAAAATATTGCCAGACGGGTTTTCAAACTTTGACAAAGGATAAAACATTGGTGACATGTGGTGAAAATATGAATAGTAAATTTTTTATTAAAAAAAAATGTTACCGGACAGCAAAGTGCCCATAACATTTTTTACTCCAAGTGTGCTAAGGAATATCTGGTAAAAGTTTGGCGGGTACGTGCCGATACACCCTGTATAACGTCATTTTCTGTCGACGCAGTATATATACAGTTTTATATCCATGCAATCTGCTAGAAACATGGCTTATTTATGGGTAAGACAGGCACCTACGTTGTATGGGGAGTTGATTATAATGTAAAAAGCTGCACGGACCATAAGTAAGGTTATAAAGAATTTAATATAAAAACAGCTGCTTTAAACAACGTAACGACCGTGTCCCCGTAAAATAACACGTACATAAATATATCCTAATTATTCCAAAACTACAGGGTATTCTGCACGGATTTGATTTTAGAAATATAATTTTTTTATCAGTCTACTATTATATTACATATTGTAGATGCAATGTAGGTGGCGAGTCTGTTTTACAGGCATTTCAATTGAGCCTGCTCGAAGTAGCTAACGTACGGGGTCTAAAGTAGGACAAAAACGCATTCATACCCGTTTATAGTAGTTGATGTAAGCTTCATGAGAACTGATCTTTTCTGCGACACATTTTTTGTGAAAGTCGACTCGCATGAATAACGAGCTGTAGGCATCTGTTTTTCCTCTTTAATTTTATAATGTGGGTCTCATCAAGACCCGCATTAATAAATCCCTTCCTGCAGTCACTATTTTAAGGCGACACACAAGACTCTTATAACTGGGATTCGCTTGAGGCTCACATTTTAATTAATTCCGACGAATTCGTAACGATAATATGAACATTTTTAGAGTCATCCGCATGGTTATAAGTTATTTATATGTGAGATTAATAAAAACAGTACCTTACCATTAAAATATTGTATGGAAAACGGATTTAAAATTTTATAATGCCAGATTTTATCTGTCCAGTCGATGAATTAGTAACTTTTCGAGAGATCCCTCTAGAAAACATGTGGGATTTAACAAATACGTTTGTCCTAAATGAATAAAATAAACCCCTCGGAAAGATAATTTTTTTAGACTTGCTAGGACAAATTCGACCGTAGGTCCATCCATTATACTGAGCCGAGAGCCGAATATTGTTTTTACACGACTTCATCACTTGTCGTTATAATTCTCACATATTTGAAAGAATTGCTAGGGCAAACGGTTGAAACCGTAGATCTATTTAATACACCAATTTCTGTGCATGGTTTCTTTACTTATGTCGTTAAGATTCCCACATTATTTTAGGGTATTGTCTGGTCTTAACCTTCCCCACAACATACCCGATATAGTTTCCATGTACTTACACCCTGGTCCTTGTACACACTTGTCTGTACACCATGCAGACAGAAATCCTCTTGTGATAAAATATTTCACAATAAGGGCGCTTCATATTGGTTTCTACATTGTAGGTAGTCTTCCAAAACAAACATATTCAAATTTTAAATTCCCTTTTTTTATCTCAGACGCAATAGCACGTTATTTCAAGAACATGGTCGCAGTGCGTTGAATGCTCTATCCTCAAACATCGGAACATTAATACAAGGGGCTTAACTTGTCTGTTTGACGCATCAAACTTGGCTGACCTCATCTTGAGTTACTTCTGAGTAAGATTGCCTCACGCGGAGATCAGTCAATGTGATGGTGCTAGCCCGTTTCGTGCTCTTTAAACTGTGATAGTTCCAGCTACAAGACATAGATGACTCTGGTGTAGATAGATATAAGAGGTTATAAACTTATCTGACAGATGTCGGTGATATAAGTTAGATATACATTACCTAAGACACATCGTAAACTAAACTCTTTCTGTGACTTGATGCCAGTAAAAAAAATAACCTAGAATCGGAGTAATGTGAATAGTAAACTGCTGTTTGTTTAGAAACGCTTAACCCTTAACTGCATAGTGTAACACATCTGATATAATTAGCTTTTTTTATTATTTTTTTCATTTTGACATCTGTTGGTGGGTTTTGGTATTACAGTATTGTTTTTACATTATTTCTGCATAATAATGTTGTCGAAAAATTACAATAGATTACACACAATAATTTGAAATTTTGATTTTAAACTTGAGAGTTGGAGGTTACAGATTGTGTGCATTTTGATGTCCAGTATTATATCAAAATATAGTGTTTTTTCGACGTGTTGGATCGTAATTATATTATTTCACAAATAATAAGGTACGTTTATGTGTTTTAAATATATATTTTATGTGTATTATGTATTTTGACAGTCTAAATTTGACAAAACGTTATTATATCATATATGTAACACTATGCACTGAGACCATATTTTGACATTTGTATTTAGTCATTACTAATTATAGCATGACGTAGTTTCAAAATGGCAAAGAGGGGTTTATCCGAAAAGGAGTTGGACGAAATAATTAATCGCTTATCTGACAGTGACGATGGAATGGATTTTACGGATGATGACAGTATAGCTGATGAAAATTATTGCGCCGTAGAAAATTACGATTCAGGTGATCAAAGTGAACCTGAAGATATCCACTTGGGAGATGGAGACGTTGAGAATCATCTACAAAATAATGTTGACGGTGATAATGTTTTATCTAGTCGCCAAACTTATATTACAACGACAACGCCCGTTTCGTCTACTTCAAAAGTTTTGAAATCGTCAATTTTGTGGAGAAAAAAACCTGCAGCTTGAAGACTCCGACATGGAATTTACAGGAAACAGGCAATTGCCCTTGGATTTGATGGAATTGGAAACCCCATTCGATTTTTTTAAATATTTTTTTACAGATGCTATTATCAATAAAATACTAGAACAGTCAAATCTCTACGCTCTGCAAAAAGATGTTTCAAGACCTGCAAATATTACTACGACTAATTTGCATAGATTTATCGGAATATGTATTTATTCCTCTTTGATGCGTGGACTAAATATTCGGTCCCACTGGTCCAGTGATTTGTATTTTGAACCAATAGCATCAACAATGACTGTCAACCGATTTGATAAAATACGTCAATTTATCCATTTCAACGACAAAACACTTACCGAGAGAAATCCAGCTCATAATCGTCTTTTTAAAATCAGACCTCTACTCACGGACTTAAATCAAAGATTTGCATCAATTCCAATTGAAAAATATATTTGCGTTGATGAACAAATGTGTTCAACTAAAGCAAGAAGTTATATGAAACGGTACATGCCCATGAAACCCCACAAATGGGGTTCTAAACTTTTTTGTATTGAGTGGCGTATCTGGTTACGCTTATAATTTTGAATTTTATTCTGGACAAGAGAATTGCTTGGCAAGACTTGAAAGTGAACCAGACTTGGGAGCCTGTGGAAATATTATTGTGCATCTATCTGCAATGGTCTGACGTACTGCCACTGCCAAAAGTACAAAGTCCCTCTATGTTTTAATAAGAACAAAAACTGTTTTACGGCATTTCATTTAAATTAATACTTTCCCCTGTTTTTATTTGTCTTCATTTTATAAGTCATTAATAAGTTCGCTTTATTCACTGATAATTATTTTTGTAACATTAGGTAAGAGCATTTTTTAAGACATGGATGCATAGTGTTTCACATATGATATAATAACGTTTTTCTCAAAATAAACAGAATTTATGGATAAATATTTTTTTAATTATTTTTCCCTATTTTTAATTTATAAAAAGAATGCAAAAATATATATTTTTTTTAAATAAAAAAAGTCATGCATTTAAGGGTTAAATTTACTAAATGGTTCACAGTTTTGCAATTATTATCTTATTTCGGCAGGAATAACTCACTGAAGGACCCTGTATATCAACGCTGCAATTTTGCAAGATCCTTGCAAATTTGCTAATTTTCCCGGCGTTCCCCGTGGTGTTATTCGTCTTCAGGGCACCAAATGAAAATGTATGACGCCTCGCAAATGAGTATGAACTGCCAAACAGCGTAAAGCGGGAAACTTTCTTTGTTTAAATAGTGCAATAGCTACTCCGTACTACACGGGGATTTAACACGCGTAGAGAAATCCGCAGGATATACAAATAATACAACTGATGATAGAAAATAATATTTGACGCGGCTAATGTGCACATGTTGTGATTTCTCCTACTTGAACTAACGTTTCCAACAGCAGTGTCCATCATCATGTGTAGATTGTAGGGAAACGTGTTTTTATTTGTGGAGAAGCGATACCGTTGTGCCTTCGTTAATCCTATTACTGCCATTTTTCTAAATATATGATGCAACTCGATTTTAGTATTTGATCCTGCACAAGAGTTGCAACTGTTCGCAGTCCAAAAAACTATCGCATTCTCATTTTAAACTTTTGACTGATTCCGTCCGTTTGATGATTTCCCATATCTTTACAAATAAATTGAAATATTTAGAGCACAAGTTTTAGGTGGGAAAGATGTCCTAGTTCTCTCGGTATTTCAATGGAAGATGCATCGAGTAACTTGCGTCATTGATCCATTTGACACCATTTATACACGGTTAACATTTCTTAGATGAGAACGGGTCATTTCTACGACTCGCTCATGAAGTCAACAGCTCGGTTATGTCTCTCCAAGACCCATGTTCATCATATAACATCCTCAATGATGATGAATGGTTCATGTAAAAATATTCCTTATTAGAGAAATGCTGATAGGATCTTCTCTGCAGTGATTACTAGAACTGATATTTATATTCTACGCAATAAAAAACTGAAATAGTAAACAGATTTTTAATAATGCCTTCTATACTTATCTTTTGCTGTTGTTTGTTGCATTATTTGTTGGCTTCAAATGAAGAATCATTCTAGAATGATTACACCAATTCCTAAAAGAAAAGATACTTCTCTGTTGGAGCAATAATATATGACAGTTAAATACGCCAACAAATCTGCAACCTAATTTCCATATGAACATCCCCTATTTTTCTTTCATCTTGCCTTTAACAAGGAAATTTACCTCTACAAAGTTTTCCCATAGTGTTCGCACTTCCCGAGAGATACATGACGAAAATCGCAAGTGAAACAAAGAAAGTTACTAATGGAATATGTAAGGGTCGCGGACGATGGCTTTTGTTTGGGCTAATGTAACCATGTATATTGCATATAATGTTTCATTATTCGTTGTAATGGATATCCTGAATCCCAGATTGCTGTTCATGTAGGGTGCTAAGTAAAGTTGTAGGCTTGCACTGTCATTTATAATAATTACACTTTTCGTATAACTATGCCTTATTTGACGTATAAGTAATAACACGAAAATACTTTTTTTAAAAAAAGGGGAAGGCATTGTGTTTGCCCCATTTCTTGCAGCTACACTAAAATTAATAAAATGCAAATGTGACGAAAAGTAAAAAAGCTGTAACCATAAAATAAATAAAATACAAATAAAACAGTAGGTAACCACGTCTATTAATGTTGGATTTGTGATAAGCATTCGTGACATAGTGATAAGATTATGTGATCGAATGGGATCATAGGAAAGTACAATACGTTCAATGTTTGTGTAAGGCTGTATTTATTTAATATTAAAAATGATTTATTGTGTCATTGAGGTATATAGATAGAGTCTATATGCATAGCAAAATTAGTGTAAAATGTTGTTAACGTGCGGGAAGTAGAAAGGGGGTGTGGCGGCTGTTGATGTCACCCGAATCCTTCCGACCATGAACGAACTCAACGAACGGAGTCGCCGGTGACCGCTCGCAGCGACACCATCCGGAAAAATTTCGTTACCGTCGGTTACTTTAAGTGCTCCTTGAGTTTTTGAACATTTAAAAGCCATTTTTTTAGGACTTTATATAGGGCACACACTTTCCAGATTATTCCGCCGAGGAGGTATTATATGTACTGCACGCTGCTCTGAAAGACCGTCCGATGTACTCGAATTTACTAGTAGTAGCTTGCCGCTACAAATCAAATTGCAAAATCCTCCATCATTTTACAAGCAACATCTTTCGCTAATAATGATGACAGTAGGAGATTTTAAAACATTGTTAAAGTAAAGTATTACAGATTTTTAAAATCCTAATACGATACACATGACACAATCATACTCTTCAAAATTAAAACAAGAAAACCGACACGGTGCGGAGCGCATGAAAAGCGACGCACGTGAAGAATTAAAGGAGAATTCGCCATTTTTAAGAAAACGTTGAGAAGGCGTACAAATAAACGCTGATTTGGAGCAAAATTGATTTATTATTTACTTACGTGTGTTTTTTTAAGGAAGTTTCCAATGATTCCCAACCAAACTAACGATAAAGCTTGTACAAATAATTTATCTCATTCAGGTAATGGTACTTATAATTTATTTTCAGTAGAGCAAATCCCCTTTGAAATCAATTCCTGGGAACGCCCGTCCACACTTACCTTAAAAGAGATGCTCTGAAGTCTCGGCTCAATAATCCTTTTACATTATATTTACACAGGCGCTACAAATAGAAGCTGTAGATTTAACAGGGTGGAGGTTTAAAAGAACTCCATGAAAATTCTGATCATTTTTTGTTTGTTCATTAACCGTAATGTTCACTGCACAGGGAGATATGGCATGGAAGCGTGCTGAATGTCGATCAGTTACATCCACGACTGTTCACAACTGCACGAACTCCCAAATATTGATGTATTTTATTCAATTTGTTAGGCGGGTTCGCTACCATTATTGGAACTATTTATAAGAAAACAACACCTCTGCCATAGGTCACCTCAAGTGGTTCGCTACGTTTGGAAATTTAGCAGGGGTTCTAGGGTTCATCGGATGAGGTGTGTTCAGGAAATGCCTATCCACTAGCTGGAGAGGCTGGCTTGGGGAGAACCTTTGACCTCACCAACTGGTCTCTCGATCCATTGCCTTCGTCCGTCCCTCCTGAAAACAATGTTATCTGGATTTCTACCCACCCCTCATACTACTTTTCTTTCTAGAACGTCCTCTCTCTCCTTTCTTTAAAAGACCCTTCTATCCCTTAAAAGACCCTTAACACTGTATTTTTAAAGATGACATAAGCTCTGAGGAATATTATTTTCAATCTGTGGAGATAATGCAAGAATTGATCATAACAATATGAAAAAAATAATAATCATACCAAATAAACAACAACAAAAAATCATAACGATATAAAAAATAATAATCATACCAAATAAAAAACAACAAAAAATCTTAACAATATAAAAAAATAATAATCATACCAAATAAACAGCAACAAAAAATAATATCAACGACAATTTTGAGGGGTAGGTACTATTGATACGTTTAATGACACCATGTGTAGAATTAAACGTAATCTATACCAACACTTGACAAATTATTGTAACGTTGTTAATTTAGTTTTATTGATTTGTTTTAAAGTATCTAGCATTGTTCTAGTTTCTTTTAAATTTTTTGTTGTTTACGTTTTACTAATATTATTTCAAATTTAGTTTTTATTTTATTTTAATCATTGGTGTATTAATAGATCTTTTTTGTACCTACCGTATGATGGATTACATCTACATACTGTTATTATTTCCTATATAATACAGATATTCTCCAATGTACAACTGAATCAGGTTTCACTTTTATGTAAAAACCTTTTAAGGCGTATTAATAAATAAATTTCAACAATTTCACTAGAAAACTATGGCATTTTGTGAAAAGACAACACAAAATGTTCAAATTAAATCTAGGCGAGGGGTAGAGAGCATGATAAAGCCAGGTCCTATAATTTAGCAGTGCAATAACCCTTATGAAAATGGTGCAAACACTTCAATGGCGTACCCTCATTTTGACTGTAAACTTCATTCAAATGTTCACTATTATTGTTGATATCATATCAATTTAGCTTGAATTACCAAACCGCCAACATCATTATGAACAAATACTGAAAATCAACCTGACCGCAGGTGATTATGAATAATTGATTTTACTTTGGTTCCTGGTCTAGTGAGATACATTTTACTTCAAATCCAGTGGAAGCGAAGAAGGGTTGCTTTCATAATTTACTCTCTTACAAAAAATATTTAAACTGGGGCTAATAGTTAGACTATTTTGATGTGAGACCACCAGTCAATAGTAGCCGAAATCTTACTTTTTAAGATATCGTGTCATCATTACCTATTTGTGATTTTTTTTAGATTTAATTAAAATCAAATTTAATAATATAATCTTTAAGTATTTAATAATATAATGTTTCGGCTTTCAATGCCATTTTCAAACATTTTTAAATTGTTAGAGGGTAAAATAGAATCATATTAATAAGTCGTCTAAACATGGCTAAAACCACAGTTTATATGGATATTTAAAATTCAGTAGGTAATTGAAATCATAAAAGAAAAACACAAACACCATTTTTTAACTGAAAGCCGTACTCGACGAACGTACTTTTCCGATTGATTTTGTGAGGCGGGTATGGGTACCGTTGCCCCGGGAACAATTCTTTGGATAACCAACACCTCTGCCACAGTGGTTAGCTGCAATTAGTGACTTAGCAAGGATGCCCAGATTCAGGTCTTGGCGGTGGAAGCTTCTACACACCAACTGCGGGGCGGGCCGGATTAAGAGAGACCGTAAAAAAATAAAATTTAGAACTCCGTCAAAGACATTCTTAACACAATTGTAAGGGGTGAAAATTTGGGAAGCGAGTGTGGGTACCGCTACCCCGTGAACAATTATTTGGATAACCAATACCTGCGCCATAGGTCACCCGAAGTGATTCGTTGAGTTTGGTGACTTAGAGGATTGTATAGATCTTGGCGGCTGATGCGCCTACCCACCGGCTATGTGACGGGCTGGGCTTGGAGAGTCTGGTTGAGGTAGATCTTTTTACCTCTCCAACAGGCAGTCTCAACAGATTACCTTGCACCGCTGTGTGATGAATTCAAACATCCGTCACTCTTGGACACAATGATCCCAAGATTCTCACCCACCCTCGTACCCTTTTCTTTCCCAGATCTTCCTCTCATTATTTTCTTTGAAAAAACCCCACAACATCCCTTAAGATGACATAGACCCTGAGGGAAATTATAAAAAAAAACAAAATGTTTCCAATTGAATTAATCTTAAAATAACCCATATTTTATTTCTTCATTACATTTTTTTCCCCTGAATACATACATATATACATTAACTTTTAATTACATTATCTTGTTCATTGAAATATTTAAGCAAAGCAGTAAATTAAAATATGAATAAGTCAAACGATTAACGTTCAAGATATTGCCGTGAAATCAACTTACAACATTATTCCACAAAACTGTCTCGACAAGTAAAAAAGTAGACTTAATAATATTTTTTGTGGACAAATACTACTTTTCTACACCCGTCAGCTTCTTCGCATTAAATTCTTTCAAACCAACACCTTTAAAATGCTGCCACAGGCCTAAATATTTGTCCATACTACCTTTAAAAAAAACATAATAACACTTAAAATTATTCCACCAATAACTCAACATTGATAGTTGCAGCATTTTTCCGTGCAAGGGCTCAATCAGTCAAATCAAACATTGTTAAATATTTACCAAATCAGTTTTTAATTGAATGTTCTGTAAAACTTGTCTCACCCGGTATGCAGGGTTAGATTATAAACCAATATTAAAGCATTAAATCCAATAGTCTGCTATTAATTAAATTAATCCAATTATAATTACTACAATCACAAGGTATTCTGATCAGTTAAGCTCAAAACATGATACTAAAGATCTAAATGATCTCTAGAACGTTCGTTATGTTTCCTGAGCAACTCTATGGGGATGGTTAGGAGTTTAGGGGGCAGGTGCGTGTGTGTATTCTGTAAGGTGTTACCGGGGATCCGACGTGTTTGTTTGAATAACAAACACCGATTATAATTGAAGCGAAACCAATAAACAGTCTAATTTTGACGCCAAGGATTTACAAATGTGTAAAAATAAATTTATCATCATTAACAATGTGTTAGACACCCGATTGGAATTTGAAATGTAGTGTGGATGTTAAGGAAAATGAAACTCAATCGTTTTTTTATCATCTCAAGGAAATACGAGGAGAGAGGAAAGGAAGCCATTACCTGGTGATGATTCTGGTTTCTTTTGAATCCTGCTGGTTTGATTCCGTGGGTCATTTATAGTTAATATGTGCACACCTTATACAAAATCATCATTAATGTTGTATTTTCACAAAACGACTCTGTTTAAACTCGCCACAATAATACTGAACTTGGTAATGAAATTTGCACTATTTAGTGTAATTTTCACGAGATTATTGATTGATAACTCTTAACTACGACGAGCATTCGGAACATAAAACAAATGACATACGTGTAATATTTGGCTGATTTATATAGCGCTGTTTTCATGAAAAATCACTTCGAGGGCGCAGTGTTAATAACAAATGAATAACACTGGCGTCGGTTTTCTTTCTTGAGTTCTTGTTTCTTCCAAGGTAAGACTTTAAGGAAACGAAAGGAATAAAAGGAAATGACAATTTGAATAAAATATTGGTGAATGGAATAATCAAAAAACTGTTTCAATATTAAACACATGTCTAACTAGTAGTTCTGTGATACGGAGTAGACAGCACGTTCAATAAAACTTGGTTCGTTTTTTTTCTTATTTATTAAATAAAAAACCAAAATCAAAATATTTGTAAGTAGCTACTAAAATAATTACCTACTTAATTAAAAACCAGGTAATATTGCCTAGTATTTATCCTTGCTTTATTCACATATATACATCGTTTATAAATACCCTTCTGCTTTTCTGAATCTCAAAATGACTCCAGTATTTGGTACACCTTATTTTTCACGTTGTGTACTTCTCTCCCCCTGATCAAGGATGCTATAATTCGACTAGTCCGGGAAGTAAAAATCACGCCTAGTATTCACTTTAAAAATACAAAACTGAATAATGTAACTTCAATCATGTTTACTTGTAGACCAATGGGAAGAGACAGGCCATACTACTCTGGCTAACGTGTTGATCCCCTTCGGGCCTTTTGCGGCACGAATTAATCAAAAAGTAAGTTACCTGATGATAAACCCCATCTGCCTAAACAATAAAAACTGGATATACTAGAAAAAACAAATGCAAGACTTAGGTTCGAAGTTTTGAGGCGGTTTTCTCAGGATCTACTTAGCCGAAAGGACTTAAATTTTGGATGCATGCTGAGAATAATAGTCTAAAGCTGAATCAGTGACAAAATCTGGATAAAACCGCATTTCGTGGAATATCATCATTCTTACGTGCAAGAAGAACGTTCGTACTATGCAAGAAAATAATTTCCCATAGTGCCCATGTCAGATTTTTGGTTGCCGTTTGGTTTCTGTTTTTTTTTACTGAAAGAAAGTAGAGGAAGTTCTCGTACAGAATAAATCTTGACCCGCTGAGCAGGACGATTTGTCAAGAGAGTCCGGCTGGAGAGGTCAAAAGGTCTTCCTTTCCCAGTCTCTCACTATCTGGCCCGCCTCGTGGTAAGTGCGCAGACGAATCCGTTGCCAAGAAAAATCTCAAACTATGAACCTGCAACCCTGCTAAGTCACTAAACCTAGTGAACCACTTTCGGTGACTTATGAGAAAACTGTTGGTTATCCAATAATTGCTTCCCGGGTCGGCGGTTCCCATACCCGCCTCAGGGTAATTATAAAAAAAAATATTTTACTCGGTATTTGAAAAGATAAATTCTAATAATGTAAGAATATTTCTCTGTAGAAATATTGAGAACTTTGTCTTTCATTCAGGTTTCTTGAAAACTACAAAAGTGCTACCCTGAAGTCAAGGGTAATTTTTTTACATATTCATTCAAGAAGATAAACTCTAAAAATCTATCTATCGATCTCGAAATTTACTCAGTTTTATAGGTTTTTTCATCTCTCAACCTGATGTTCATTAAGAAAATTTAAAATTAGAAATTTCCATTGACTTGGCAAGAAATAACACACTCTGGGACTAGGATTCTGTATTTCGTAGTGTTCAATTAGATCGACATCAGGCAGTTAAGCAGGACTATTCAAACAAATTAATTTTTATTTTAACTATTTGTTTTATTCTTCAATTATAAATAAATGATAATTTGCTATCATTTGTGCTTTGCATATAACCTCGTCTTGTAAACACAAGTGTACCTTTAATAAAACAAATAATAACATTTGACAAGTCAAAATATTACACAAATGAAGAACTCGACGCCACCTAGCGAGATATTAAGTATTTAACAGTTACACATCTTCGGATCTACCGGATCTGCCCTGATGATGGACACTGCAACGCTGTCCGAAACGTCGGCTAAAGAAGGAATTAGCGCAACACGGCATAACACCCCAAAAACAAACAACAAAAATATTTAACAGTTGGTTGTTTTCAGGTGAATACATAAAAATGCAATATTTGTTGAATGAAATACTAGTATATATTTAATTATGTGGCGATTCGCGAAAATATGCTGACGTAGCACAGTGGTTCCGTGCACCTAACCTTCAATCTGAAGGTGTGGGTTCAATTCCCGTCGGCGGAATTTATTTTTTCTCGGTAGATTTTTTCATTGTATATTTGTGTATCAGGCTAAATTGTTTATAATAATTTGTTATAAATAAATGACTTTGCATCTTCTAATATTGCAAAACATGATGATTTCATATTTGAAAATTAAATCAACCCATAAAAAACTTTATTTTTTTTACTACATATAATATACTTTTTTATTAATAGATGTATATATTTAAAATAATATATTACAATTGTTTTGACAGCAGATTGAACCTTCCTTCTAGGTATTGACTCTTAATTGCTGTAAACTTTTTAAATATCATTTAAAACATTTTTTAGTTTGCGAGCTATCAATTAAACCAAATCCCACTTGGGTAGGACTAATAATTATTTGGTACTCATATATTAACTGTTGTATTGTCATTCAATTTCAGAGAAATGCGTGTGTCCTCGAGTGTATGCGTGATTGCCACCAAAATAAAATAATTGATAGAATGCATTGTCATCGACAACAATTCTATCTGCTGAGTTTCAGCTATATCGGATATCGGTAAGTAGTTTAATTTTCACTTCCAAAATTCCATTCATCAATTCAGAAAACAAAAAATAAAATTAAATTATACGTATTTACAAAAAATTATCTTTACTGAACCATGTAAACGCTTTCCATCTTGAAACGGAACCGGAATGAACGAACAAATTTAAAGGACATCGCTAGTCAATAAATAATTTAGCCTGTAAAGTACACGAAAAAATGCATGACTTTTCACACAAAGCAACATTTTAGCAAAAACAGCAAAACTCCACTAACAAAATATAGTGTAAATATGAAAGCAAAATAAAGCGATAAATTACAATTTTATAAGCTCACTGTAAACTCTACAAGGGGGTGCATAAATTGCAAACTATCCGGAGTGCATGAATTGCAGAGGGGGTAATTCGATTAGCGTTGGAGGGTACTAGTGCCGGTTCTGGCAGAGTACTGGTAGCATGCATTACCTGGTCCGCTAATAACCTCAATTGTTCTGCCCATTAGCCGGGGCTCGTCTTGCGCTATACCTGTGATGCAGTTTTGCCAGCTGTATTATTGACTAACTAGAAGTTTTCTGCAAAAATTCAATTGCAAATAAGATAACTCACGGAATCGGAAAATATTAGACATCATAAATAAAAATGTATGTTTTTTTTTTCGTTATTGTTTCTCTATCTGTATAGAAATACTGAGCCGCAGCAACGCGTGGCGGGGTATAGCTAGTTTAAAATACATTTTGAACTTTTTTTAAACATTCTGGTATAATATATAATAAGTTTTAGTATTGCAGACACGTGAGAAATCACCTCGGGTCATCAACGAAAAATACACTCGAATTATATTTATTTATTAAAAAGGCATTTCAGTACGTAAATTAAAGAATAAAAATATTATTCAGCTTGGAAGGCAAGTATCATGACCATTACAATACCAAATATTGTAAGAACGGTGGCAAAAACTCATTATTTGCACAAAAAACGAGAATGAAGTATTTTTTAATTTTAATATGTCATAAACCTATAGGTAGGTATTTATCGCTTGCTCGTACATGAGTTCCAATTTTAACAACTGGACACTTTTATTTTTTTTAATTTATTTCAAAATAATATGAGATTTTAAATTATTACAGTATGGAAAATTATAAAATGGTTATTTTAGAATTATTATAAGACTTCATAAAGTTTGTACCAGTAACTCATATTTATGTAAATTACTAATAAGTTTCAGATGTACAAAGTCACTAGATATTATGAATCCTAGTCTGTTGTATGTATTATTCAATACATATATTTGTACAGCGCCTTTGTGGTAATTTTTCTAGAAAACGGAAAAAGAAAATGTTTTAGAAAGATAATAACAATAGCCAAACTTAAAAATTATTTTTTTAAAGTTCTAGATAGTATGGGTTAAGAAAACGCAACGGTACACTATATCATTTTCCAAGTTCAGGGAGTTAATTAATTGCTTTTTGAATTGTTCATATTTCAAAGTTTCAGTTACATTAATTTTGTTTTCGGACAATAATAATATATTTTACCACTTCACACCTGAAAACAAGTAGTGCTGCTGAGCCGTGGTCGTTCTTAACTTTGGGATGGCTATTAAGCCATCGCTTATGCTATCTAAGGGGTGATTTTGTTGAAATATTCTTTATACAGGTGATATATACAGGATTTCCAATAAGAGGTGTTATTTTGAATAGCCCGTTATTTCGGTAGATGTTACTTTTGAAGCTGTAATTTTTTAACATTTGACAAGTAGAAACTACGCCATTGATAAAAATGGAACGATACATGCTTCAACAACGCATTAAAATTATTAAAATTCACTTGAGTGAATCAAATGCAAATCATCTTGAGAGGTGAGGCCCATTACCACCTCGGTGGCTTCGTCAACAAGCAAAATTGTCGCATCTGGTGATCGGGAAACTCAAGAGTTATTGTTGAAAAGCCTCTGTATCCTCAACATGTAACTGTTTGGTGCGGTTTATGGTCCGGCGGAGTCATTGGACCTTACTTTTTCGAAAATGAGGCTGGAGCAACAGTTACTGTGAATGTATTGCGCTATCGAGAGATGATTAATGATTTTTTATGGCCGGAATTGGATGGTATTGATTTGGACAACGTTTACTTTCAAAAAGATGGCGCTACGTGCCACACAAGCCACGAAATCATTGATCTTTTACGATTGAATATCAAAATAATACCTCTTATTGGAGAACCCTGTATATATAACGCGTTTCTTTTGTACAATTATGTGATAGATGGTACATTAAAATCCCGACATATTTGTAAAGTAGGGAAGTCGTGTGTATTCAGAAGGATAATTATGGGCTGTAAGGTAGTCTTATAGGGTTACATGATATTTCATCAAAATGACAATTAAACACACATTTAAAAAGGGATATAGAGTCATTAAAAGTGATGAAACAAAAACTAGGTTAAATGGTTACTTATGTAACCTATTTTTAGTTTCATCACTTTTCATGACTTTATACCACTTTTTGTAGGTGTTTATTTATTTTTATTTTTTGTTTATTTATTTAACGCCCAGAGGACTTTTACATGTAGGTGGTACATTTTTGATGACAGACAATTTTGAAACATGAGAAAATAAATAGTGAAAATAAAATTACATTGAAAAATAATATATGCATGAAACAAAATTAAAAAGAACAAGAACATAAATTAAAACATACAGCGATTTAACTGGTTTACAAAAATACAAAATTACAAAAATTGTTTTTAATATTGAACTGTCATTTTGGTGAGTTGCCCACCCAAAAATTTCATACTGCAATAGGGAATTTATTAATGCATAAGTTGACCTTTGTCATCTTATTTAATATGTTGCAAATATCATAGAATTCGTAGATAAGTTTTCTTATTCGTTCCACAGTGGTTCATATGGTTATGGTCATTGTATGGGTACTTAAACAACTGAGAATATGTAGAAAAGAGATCCATGAAGCATGTGTAATACGAGCACAGAACTGGGCTAAAATATGGAGATCCGGAAAGAATGCAAGGTTGATGTAAGTGTTAAGCGTAAATATAAGATTGAGAAAGGGACGCTTAAGTGGTTTGGGCATGAAGAACGTATACACAAAAAGATAAATCGGAGGAGACGTGGATAGAATATATTATAATGTGGAAGTGAATGTTGAAGAAGTCTGGGACACGGATAAAGGCATGACGCGATCAAGCGAATGGAACTGTTTCTATCAATTTGACGATAGACCAAATATTGATACAATCTATATATAATGAACCCACTTAAAGTAGTTCAAAGATTGGTAATCAAAGTAATTTAAAAAAAAACCGTCAAAATTTTCTACCGGAATTCTTTTTTCAATTTTCAAAGTACCCACAGTAGACAAAATGTATCAAAAATATTCAATACTTCAAATTTACAAAGAAATACAGACAAATACTCATAACTTGCAATTCAATACATCAGCAAGATACCAGAAAACTATTAAAATCAAAAAATTTAACACTAAGCTCATTCAAAATACCTATCTTTATCTAGGCATAATTTATTTTAATAACCTTCCATTAAATTAAAAAAATATTCAGGAATTTCACTTTAAATTAAAAAATTACCTTAAAATTTTATAAGTCCAAAATACGTTCACTACTTACATCTAGAAGTAATATTGTTTAAATCTTGTGTTGTTTCTTAATAAAATTTATTTACCTTAATACTAACATATATATAATTCAACTAGAATTCCCTCACCAAACACAAGAGCATTGTCTCTTTATGGTGAGGAAAGGCTATTTTAATTTCTATTGTTTTATATTTTGTTTATATCCTGTATACTTATATATGTAAAAAAATTTTTTTTTCAAATATTAAATAAAAAAAAAATAAAAAAAAATCTACGCTAAGCCGATAATATAATCAATCTTAAAAACTCTCTCTTCAATGTTCGAATACTTTTCGTTTCATAGTTATTAATTAGGAAGGTATCACAATTTCGTAACCAAAAAAATATATTTTTTTTATTGAAAGCCTAATGAAAAAAAATGTTTCAGCGTTCACTTTGATATTGATTACACATTTACAAAATTGCGGATTTTGCGAAAGGTTCGTCGAACGTCAAACACAAAAGCTCGTTTTGCAGAATTTCAGATGTTCCACATATTAGTCAAGTACGGTAGAGTAAGTACAGCGTGTTTGTTTAACGACCCAAAAAACGTACAGAGGTAGTTACCAAACTTTATTCGGGTAAACAATCATATCACAGTGGGTGGGGGTTTTCAGTTGTTTCCAACCTTTCGGCAGGTTGCATAATATTGACCGTTATTCGTCAATTAAAATTTTCAATGCAATGCTGCAAAACAGTATTGACCAGAATCACCATTCAGAATCAAACCTGAAAATGAACGACGGGTCGATAAGCGGTTGAATCAACAGATTGCGATTTTGTAGTTTGTCTCGAAAATGTTTTGGAGAACTATTTTTTCCTAATGTGTTTACCATAATTTATGTTTTTTGTTAACACACGGAGATTAGGAGGCAAAATGAGTATGGTATTGTTGTTTTAATTGATTTAATTGATCAAATTAACCAATTTAATTACTAACCATAATAGGTACATCTATTGTCAAATGTCTTTTTTGGTTTGACTTGAACTTTCCTGAACTGGAGTCGACATTCCACTAACATCGCCAAATGCCGATCGGGTAGGGCCGATCTTCGTTTCGTGTACTAACTGCCAAAATGTCATCCGATTTCAGAGAAATGCGTATATTTCTGCGTGTGTATACGCGATTGCCACCAACGACAGAATGCTTTGTCATCAACAATGAGTCTATCTGCTGATCTTCAGCTCGATCGGATATCGGGTTAATACCGCTCCAATGATTTGCATTCATTTATTCCCGAAAACAAAATTGAAATTCAAATAGATGTATTTAAAAAATGAGCCCACTTTTAACTTTAACTTGAAAATACAAAATTATTTCAGTACGCACATACCTAACCCCTTCCGTGTACCTAACCTATTAGTAGAAATATTAGGTTAGGTACACTGAAGGGGTTAGGCATGTGCGTACTAACCTATTAGTAGGGCTATTAGGTTATGTACACGGAAGAGGTTAGGTATATGCTAACTAACCTATTACTAAAACTATTAGGTTAGGTACACTGAAGGGGTTAGGTATGTGCGTACTAACATATTATTAAGGCTATTAGGTTATACACGGAAGGGGTTAGGTATGTGCGTACTAACCTATTAGTAAGGCTATTAGGTTATGTAAACGGAAGGGGTTAGGTAGTGCGTACTAACCTATTACTAAAACTATTAGGTTAGGTACACTGAAGGGGTAAGGTATGTGCTTACTTACCTATTAGTAAGGCTATTAGGTTATATACACTGAAGGGGTTAGGTATATGCGTGCTAATCTATTACTAAAACTATTAGGTTAGGTACACGGAAAGGGTTATGTAAACGCATAAATAAATACTGATTTAAAAAAATATATTGCACTAATTGCGTGATTGATAAAGATTTTTCATATTTATATAAAGAAAAACAACTATAACTTAAAGGCTTTTGAAATACAGAAATCCCCTTATAATTATTTCAAGTACATTATCATTATCAATAAAAACGAAAAATTATCTTAAAGTCACATCTTAGACATGTTCCCTTTCACCGTACGTTAACTCCTCACCCCACTCTTCATTAATCACTAGTCACGCTTCCACATCCTTAGTAATATATTATATTCACCCATTGTTTTGTAATTTGAAATAAGTATATTTTGTACTGAAGAAGGAACGGTTGTTTCCAAACCGATCGGCGTCCATAAAAAAATATAGTGGTTCAAAGAAACATCTTTTAATTTTTTTATAATGGACTAGCTGTCTTAAACGCGACGTTGCTGGAAGTTATCCAAAGGATATTGACATATTGAGATATTCAATTCGTCGTTCATTATTTTTATGTATCTTATAAGGTTTAGCCAGCGTTGATTACAAAACATCGACTTTTTTCTACTTTATATAGATATAATATGAATGTATTATATATGCAAACCTTCCAAAATAAATTCTCGAAATAACAATGAATTCCCTATCAAAATCCAAAATAACTAAACGCACAGAAAGAAGCGGGTAGCGCCTTTGTTTTTTATACTATTTAGGGATACCACAAAGCTATAGCTACATTCAAAATTGTTAAAAAAATAATATATTGCTTCATAGACAGTTTCAAACAGGTTCTCTATTAGTTCATTACGCGGTATTCATAGAGTTTTTACAATTATGAATTCAATTACAAGAACATAACCTGAAATGGCCTAATTAATTAACATATTATTATAACACGTCTGACACGTAACTTCGCCATGAATATTTATAATCAGCCCAGTATAAATAAATCCTGAAAAGCGCGCGGATTCACCTGAGCGTGATTTTTAGCCGAGAAACCAACCAACCAACTTCTCACCCGACATTTAAAAGTTAAGGCCTGCGTTAATCCCGACCATTGAGGGGTGGTCTGCTGGGCCGGCGGGCGCGGGGTTTGAGGGGCGGCTAAGGATAGGGGAGGCGGGTTCGGCCGCAACGACATCTGTTTGTGGAATTCGGAAAGTTTGGAAGCGATTCAACCGCTGTGGAATATAAATGGGCCAACCAACACTCTACAATTCTCCGACCTACGCCCGCCTGCGGAGGGATGATAAAAAGTATTTTCTCAAATTCGTGAACGTATGTACTTTGCGATGATTTAAATACACTGGATAGAATTTGGACGCAACAAAAGGACCTCAGCCGTCGACTATCAACATTTTTTTTTCTTTTTTATTGAGAACGTGACGTAACTGAACTTCTGGCGCTGTCCGGGCTTTACGCAGAGTTCTTCGAAATCCAAAGTAAGCAGTGACTTCCTTCTTGTTTTAAATCTCAGAATAAAACCGTAAATTTTGCATAAAAATTAACTAAACCGAAATTGACGTAATTATTAATCAAATCAATAAATTTTAATAATAATGACACATTTTAAATGATTTTAATATATTTATGCCAATTTTTTTTCATTTTCAGGAAATCGACAGTGTACATTTTATCCTTATGTAAATGTATAGAGTATAGCCAAAATACCAGCAATTACGAGTAGCCTCCCTTTATCTCTAATAAGATAACATAAAAAATCATGCAAATTAATAAATAAGATAAAAATTTCGATTGTGCAAATGTACTGCGTAACTCTGGTTCAATAAACTCTGGAACTCGGATTTGCTTTCAATTTAAGTATTCGAAGAAACGACGTAGTACCTACGCCAACTTAAAATAGAATTGTCTAACTAAGAAAACAAAGTATCCCGTGATTTTTCATGGGTCTGCGCTAGTAATACGACTATGTAAATGATTTCTGATAAATACTACCCCGTTGTTGTGAAAACTCACCTGAGATGCTTTGTACAGTGTGTATTTTTCAAATGCTCTTTATAGACTAGACCAGGGCTTCCCTAACTGTGAGTCGCGACGCCCCGGGGCGCCGCGGGATCATCCCAGGGGCGTCGTGAGGCAATCTTTATAGCGAGAATATCGTTCCATCAGCACTGCAGCGTTAAGGGTTTTATTACCGTTTGCGACATCATACTTGTGTGAGACAGGTTTCTCTGCAGTTGCAGTAATTAAGAATAAGTACAGATAAAAAATAAATTTAGAGGCAGAGACCAGAGTGGCGATTTCGAAACTTCAACCTCGTTTTGATAAACTATGCTCAGAAAAGCAAGCACATCCTTGTGATTGTAAAAAAATTGCTTCTTTATCTTTTTTTTTTGCTTCCATTTTTTTTATGTTGTGTTCTTTATTTTCTAATAAAAAATTTAGATACTATTTGGAATTTTTCTGACAAATTGTTATTAGGTAACGTACCCACGTGGCCCGTTCAGGGGGGGGCTTCAAAATACTACGCTTGGTACAAATGAAAATATAATCAAATAATTCGTTATCTTGGATTGTCAGTGAAAAAAATGTTAAATGCGAATGAACTGCGTGGGATGTCACTAGGTTAAGTACTGCCACAAATCCCGTTAAATTTTATTTTCAGAAAAAAACGTATAACAGTATTAAATAATTATTTCTGTTTTTAATGGGGGGGGGGGTCAGCGCTACCTGAAATTAGAAAATTCTCGTCCAGGCTGTCTTCCAGTGGAAGGGTGTGCCCCTACACCATACATGGAGAATTTCCCTTAAGCTACCGTTATACAAGTGTCATTTAAGCAATTTTATTTATCGAATATTCAATTTTTTATCATGTAGTCATCACATTATTCATGTATACGTATCCTTTTATATGGCAGACAGAGTGTGGCTCTCACAGCTCTGTTCAGCTGAATTGATCACATATTATATTAAAATGGTTAAATTTTGTTTTATTTGTTTGTAACACAAATATTAATGACTTTATACATGTACGAACATACTTGATTTATTTATTATACTTTGATTTATTTACCATTTCAGTTCCTATTATTTAAATACGATATTAACTATAGCATTTACAAGTAATATTATATTTCTTCTTTTTTTATTCATCTCTTTTATAATATTAGTATATACCTTACCAGTAAATTATTTTCATTTTATCAATATAACCGGTTTGCAAAAAATATAAATAATTGTATTCATATACGAATGTACAATGTACATACTTACTTTATATTTAAAACTTTGCTTTTATGATAATATCAGGTGTTGTTTAGCTTTGATGTTAATCATAGTATTAGTATTTTAATTATTGTATATAGTGACACTAACATACATAAATTTTCAATTTTCCTTGTTAGAGCGCGTTAATGAATAATAAATAAATAAATAAATGAATGATATACGGCATGGTACAAAATACAACAGGATGATGATGGAAATGACGTTGCGTTGAGTAAAACGTTCACTACTTACAGATTTTTTTTACGCCATCCCATTCAAATATTTCAAAAAATCTTGTCAGTGTTCAAATTTAAAAATTAAATGGCTAATATTGGCCACAACGTTGCCAGTAGAAAATGTGGGCTATTTTCATAACACCATAGCTTAAGATGTTTCTCCACATCGGCAAACAGACGTTCTTTAATACTTAGTACCTTGTGTGATTTTTAATCTATGTAATGAAATTAAAAATAAATTAATCAGGTAAAAAAAATAAACAGTCCATTCTGAGTATTGTACATCCACTAACTGCTATTTTTATTCAATCGAATGTTGTTCTCAACAACTTGATCTGTACCATTTTATCCTTATTTATCTCTTTACAAGTTTACAACAGAGTTAACCATTTGGCCAAATTGAAAATATACACCGATTTCAGGCGTTTATGTTGCTATTTATAAAATATCAAAGGTTACTGCGAAAATGTTTTTCAATGTTGATTTTCTAAAAAAAAAAACATTGGCGTATTAAAAACAGAAATAATTATTTAATACTGTTATACGTTTTTTTCTGAAAATAAAATTTAACGGGATTTGTGGCAGTACTTAACCTAGTGACATCCCACGCAGTTCATTCGCATTTAACATTTTTTTCACTGACAATCCAAGATAACGAATTATTTGATTATATTTGAACTCTCCTTATTCCCATCTTAAAAAGAAGGAAATTGTTACTTGTGGCTTGATGGAGGTCTTAGTTTAAGAGGTAACTACAATCCAAAAATGTGTATATTCTTGGTTTACCTTATATCGTAGGTTAGGTAGGCATTAAACTCGTTTGACAAATGGAGTCTAGAAACGTTCGATTTCAAGCAAAAAACTGGTTATTTATTTTGTAAATAATTTTAAAAGAAAGAAAAAAAGTTGATCAAGTAAAACTGTCACAGATAATCTTAGCTATAATACTCTATTTAAAAAAAGGTTTTCTTTATTTATTTATTATTATTATTATTTATTAATTTAAAAAAAAACATGACATATTACATATTACAATGATCATTGGCTGTCCAACTAGGAGATTACCTGTTTTAGGACAGTCAGAAAACAGGTTTATGCGTTACATTTCTATTGAAAACATTTTTATTGAAAACATTTTTTTTAGTAGTTTGCATTTATATTTTTTATAGAGTAATTTATTTTTTATTTGTATTCTACTCAAGCAAAACGATAGGAAAACCTTCAATTTATCTAAAGCATTTTTTTGGTGTTCATAATGTACACCGATTGGTTATAAAGATGAATCAAAATAGTGGTTTGGCATTAAGCTTCGCCTTAAATAGGATTAAGCCCGCGTTGCTGAGTGTAAAAACAACGCTTGGGACAACTCGGCGGCAAATAGATATATCTGCAAATTTACGAACACTAGAGGAAAACTTAAATATATACGATAATTAGATGAATAGGTAACATCATAAGGTTTTCACAAATCTACCACTTATATAACTGTGGCTAACATTTTCTGGAATCAATTCAATTCTGAGTAGAAGGTTCTCTCAGTATCGCCATGTCGAGAAAACACGACGGAGAAAATATTGAAATAAGCTATTTTTTCAATTTGTATTTTGAATTACAAAATAATGGCAATTAAAAATCATTTTTTCATAATTATATAAGCATTTTTTTGAGTTAGTGACAAATATAAAAAAACCCTTTAAATAATAATTCCTTACACATATTATATTCTTCTGTATATATATAGTTAGGCTATAATTACATACCGCAATCACAATAATCAATTCAAGGCATGATGATATTCTTCTGCGTGGGTCCTATATCATATTTTACTACATCTAAACTATTTACTCCAGATATCTTATAGTGTTAGCTATCATTTTTTTTGTGATATACATATATATATTTCACTAGTAATAAAATAAAAGATATTATGATATGATTAATATTTATTATTTTTCAATGTTCTCCCATAATAAGCAATTGCTTGTGTGTATGGGATGAGGTATTATTTGTTTAGTGTCTTAGATTTTTTTTTTTTTTTTAATTTTTGTTTTTCTTTTATTTATTTACGTTTTTTTATTTAGTTTAGGTTTTCAGTATATTTTTTTTATTGTGTTTTGAATTCTTTGAAACTGTCTTTTATACTTATTTTTTTTAATTGTGTTTTGAATTCATTGAAATTATCATAGTGATCTTCTATTTTCTGGCAATTTATTGAAGAAATTTGTTCCTAAGTACCTATTTGTAGTTTTGCTGACCCAAAGTTTTTTTTACAAATCGGAATTGGTAACATGTATTTTATGCCTGAGATCTGCTGTGTTTTTGAATGGTACGGTTTTGTTTTGGATATCATCTTTGTAAACTTGTAAGGTTGCGTGATACAGGAAATGAATAAATATGTATTATTTTACTAAAAAATGTTATTTCTTATTTGGATAAGTAAGCAAAGTAGCATAAAATCACTGACAACCCTGAATTATTAAAGCCAAATTGCGATATCTACCTAGTTATTCCAAGTAGAATTCATTTTGAAGACAGCAAAAAACTCACTATTAATCTTTTATAATATTTTGCTAGATTATACATGTTAACAAGTCACTTTTTTGACATATTAATTTTCTGTTTAAACAAAATATTCTCTGTTATTATAAAATTCTTTAGCTTAATAGAATTTATTTTATATTAATAACTATTAATTATCATAAACACCTCATACATCGGTTTATGTCTGTCAGGTCTTATACAAACCTAGTATTCATTCAACTATTACTACACTAGTAGACATTTCTTTTAATTATGTATTGTCTCACTGCACTTTTATTAACAACTGTATCACGCAATAATATTTTTGTGTACGCATTACTTGTTCTGTAATTTATTACTAATATTCTCACCACGTACGCTTATAATCCGATTTATCATTCTACAATTTAGTTTAAATAAATACATAAATATGTGATAGTGGCTTCTCGTTATAATGTTCGTTTTTTCAAAATCTTATATTTTCGAAAGTTTTTCTCCGATTTCTTTGAAATTTTAGACACTACGTTGCATTCGAATACGCGTGTGTTTTTACATACCTGATAGTTGCCCTGGGCAGACGTCCTTCTACGTAGACCGCATTTTATATAGACCTCTTTTTATGTAGACAGCAGTTTCTGCTGTCGGATACTTTATGCATTTGACTAAAATACATCAAAGTAGATAGTGGCAGTGAAAAGTAGAAGTTGAGTTTCATTTCCGTGGAAGACATGACACAATCAAGTTAAATAAATGCTTAAAAAGCAAAAATTTGAATTATTTACAATAATGTTATTTCCACTTTAAAATGCATCCAGTTTTCAGGTAAACGCCGGGTACACGTCAGCTAGTAATAAAATAAATGGGTAGAATTTTTAATTTCAGAAGGTAATATCATAATTTTTTTGCTAGAATGCGAAGGAATGAAATTTCTGGTGTTCTTTAGGACCATATTCAGCAATGTTGAGCATTCTCTTAACCCTTCAGTACTTTCAAACCTTTTGTTCCGTTTTTCAATGTTTTCTGTGTATTTGAAATGCCCCATATACATCTAATTTTTTCAATTTTCTGTAAAAATAATACTGTTTTAGAAACTAGATAAAATTAATATGCTTTTAAATTAAACATTTCTATATTTTTATATCAAAAATGAAAAATGTTGCCAAAAAAGCTTACCATATTTTTCTAATTTTTTTACTCCAATCGTAGAAAAATTGAGAGAACTCGATATTTCGAAAACACTCTTGTTTTATGAAAATGTAAAAAACTGGATCTTCACTTTTATCTCGTTCATATAATAAAAAAAATAAGGAATAATTATTTAAGTTAAACCGATTGATACGGATAAATATTAATTATTTATTTTGGATATTTTGGGGATTTAATTAATGGCATCCAGATTTGAGATAAACTGGAAAGAATTATTATTTTATCTCTAACGTCAAAAAAGTTTAAAATACTTTTATAAAATATAGATGCCCGGTCATATATGACCCTACAACGCTGGAAGGGTTAAAGATTTACATTATAAGGCATCCATTGCTGACATCGTTGTAGATTTCATTTTCAAAGCTTCCATTTCATACAATAGTTTAATATCTTATTTCACTATTCTTCGGTAAAGCTCCTAGGCTCGAAGCTTTAGCTCAGCACTTGCTGGTGAATGTTTTATAAAGTTGCCTATCTTTTTTCTAAGCTAAAGTTTTACAGATTTTTTAATACATTTATTTTTAGTAATTGATAGAAATTATATGCTTATTTAATTGCGAGTTTTAATTACACTTATTTGTTTCAGCAACTTATTTACTTACGGGTTAAAGTACCTTTGATAAATTTGTCGAATTTCTCTGCACGTACAATATGCAAAAAATATAAAAATATTACATGGTTTTAACTTAATTACTCCAAGAAATAACTAATTATGTGGTGGGAGAACTTCCCAGGTTAGGAAATACGCATAAATTAGTAAAATAACCCAAACAAAACCTTAAAAACCTATTTAGTGCATGTGCGACTTAAAACCCCGAATTAAATACTTGTATACATTAGATAGAGAATAGTGTTATTTTTTGTAAAGAGCCTTTATATGCGGCGGGATACGAAATCGTCGTTCGTCAAACACGGTGTTTATAAAACGAAATAACTTTATCGAGTAACAAATAATATATCATGTTACTAGAACTAACTCCTGGCAGGAAGTGAAGTTGTTGAAATATCGCTCCACTAAGTGCCAGCTGTTTGACAAAATTCCTGAAACATTCTGAATAAATTTGTATGAAAATCGATGCTAGAATCTGTTTGACATATTTTTCACGGAGGATAGCTGAACTTTTATGAGTATATATATATTATCAAACATACTTATTTCGGTTGTTGTTGCATCGGTGAGTTGGTAACTAATGTAAAATGATGCTGCGTAATTCGCAATAGCCGTAAAGCAGGTACCTATATTATTTTATGAATGACTAATTATTTATTCCAAATGAGTAATTCTTTATTTGAATTATTGAATGATGCTTTGATGAATACCACATACCCATACCCCATATCGCTCATGTAACTAAAAATTCAATTAAAGCATCGTGTTTCCATTGCCAAGATTTTCGTTGTTTCTGATCCTGTTGTAAAAAAATCACTAATTGTAATTGGTTTATTTGTGCAGATCTTGTGAACGGTAATCAATATTTGATACAACTATTGGGGTGGCTGTGGTTAAAAGTTAGAATTGAAAAGAGATTCTGACTTACTCTTGATGTTTTCGATTGAAATTATGACCTTAAAGGTCACTGCTCGTGATGACTGCACAAGCTTACGTAATAGACTTAAATTAAAGGCACTGAAGGAATATGTTCAATGCACCGGTTTTCTTAGCAGACTGGTTATGTATAATAAATTGTTGAAATATCTCTGATGTAAGTATAGAGAAGACACGTTACTAGGACAATGAGCATAGTTTCGTTGAACTAGGTTCGGTGGACGTACTTTTGCGTGACGTTCAAATACATATTCTTTCAATTGCTATCCTTATCATGAATGGTGCTACATTTTTTGTTCCATTAGCATGAATATATTATGTCATGTGTTTGTATAGTACTACAAAATTAAACCTATAAACCCACAGACCCACACAGGGACACTGGTCTTTATAATCTATGTACATACTATATAAATAAAAAAAATAAATGTTAGTTTGTTCAAATTCTTAAATCTCTGAAAGTTTTTCACCTACTCGCATTGAAATTTTGACACAACGTTGCTTACGAATACGCTTATGTTTTAATATACTTATATTATATAGATGTCTCCTGTAACATGTAAAAACATGCTTTTTAGAAATCAGCGTGGTCTGTTGGACAAACATGCTTTTTAAAAAAAACAGCACCGTTCGTTGGACGTTAAACGAACACGTGTTATCTGCACAGACAGACTGCGCCATAGCAACGCATGGCGAGATAAAGCGTATCCTATAATAATATTAAACGTAGGATTTGTGACGCTGACTTATTTATAAAAAAAATATATATTCTTCAGAGGATCATTGCCTTTCAAAATAAGAAATTTACCTATTTAATGTTAGGATTTCAAGTTCTGTGAAGGTTCTATTGTCATTTCAGTTGCAAATCAAGTTTGAAATTTGATGAATTGTTTAAAGTCCGTGAAACAACCAGCCCTTAGTAAAATTGAAAATTACGACGTCTGTCAGCATCTGTCAATCATTTAAAAAAATAAAACTTTTCAAAAAAAAAAAATTATAAAATATTTTTGCACCTACCGATCGTCTGATATGATTTATACAGATCAGTTTGAATTTTGAAATGTTTTAAATGCTCTTCGAAGAAATAATTTTTTGCATTATAATAAATATTTTTTATGTGAAACAGCACAAAATTTCAAACTGCTGCCAACCGTCTGGTGCCATGATGCATCCCCAATTGGGGTATGTTGTGAGGCTGAAGGTAGTTGGGAGGGGAAGGAGATGATGAAGAGGAAGGTGGGGAAGTACATGGCTATTCAGATCTGGTCACCAAACATGGCCAAAGCAATTTCAAGCAACTTATCAATTCGGAATAGTGGTCTTACACTACACTCTATATATTATAGTAAATTATTAAATTGTGAAATAATACAAATTAATTACATATAATTTATTTGCGCACGCCGGGACTTGAACCCGCAACCTCCGGCTTTACCTTTCGACCACGGAGGCGGTCAAAAATTAATACCACTTTAAATCACGCACCCAAGCACAAAGAACCGAAAATAGTAAATTAAATTCTGATATTTACATGACGTTATATTTTATGTAAATTTCCAGACCCAATATACGAACCTTGTCTCTTGATGGCGAGGAAAAAATATTTTTATGGTGTACTTTATAAATCACTGTTAAAAATATGTATGTATATATGTAAAAATAGTTGATAAAAAAATACAAAATACAGTAAATAAAATTAATTAAGGCCTTACTTGTGAAAAAAATTTAAACACGTTTATTAGTTAGAGGGTTAGTAAACAAAATATTACTATAGAATCCGCTTGAATTTATTTAAAAAAAAACATACCGTACAAAATATGCCATTTACAAGTATAAAGTTTCAAGTTATGTAAATGAAAAAAGTGTAAGAAAATATAAAAATACAAAAGGTAAGAGAAAAAATATGTTAAAATAACGTATTAATGAAAAATTATAAATTATTTTCCATTGATGCCAATCTGTACAAACCCATAAATAACCGTTATTATCAAATTACAGGTTACTTGAGTTATCTATTTGTGGAACAACCATTTATTTTTTATGGTTCAAGAAAAAACAACAAAAAAATATTAATTGTAAGAAAATATATAAACTCTTAATTTTAGTAAGGGACAATATAAATGTAACACTATCAGATAATAAACAAGTCAGTTAAAATACCTGGACCAGAAATAAGAAATACAAAAGGCTTCACAAACATTGTCATATAAATCAACTATACTTTGCATATGCATGAGTTTGCATCGACTATGTGGGTTTCATTTATGCATAGTATAATTTTTTTTATTTATTTTACATATTGACGATTCCAAAAAGATAAAACCTAATATGGACGATTGACAAATAATTGTTATAAGCAATAATTATTAGTGTGAAACATAAATAGAAATTGAAAAAATCTTCCGAGAAAAAATTAATGCTGCCGACGGGAATTGAACCCGCACCTTCTGATTGTTTATCATATTTATTTATTTATTTATTTATTAGATACAAATAATTACATACATATTAAGGAAGCTTTGGCTGTCCAACTAGGAAATTTTCCCGTTTTAGGACAGCCAAATTGCCTGGTTTAGTTAACATTTGTACACGCTGCTGTTATGAATTATATTTCCATACTTTACATTAAAAGTTAAGCTAGTAATATATAGTCTATATACATATATATATTTTTCAAAGTAATCAAAATAAAAAACTTTTTCAGACATATTAGTTTTTTTTTAATGAAAACACATGATAATAATAAATAATAATAATAAATTCTTTATTCCAGGATGTGGGGAGGTTAGTGCAATCCCACACATCCCATAGAGGATATAAGTACAAATAATATTTACATATAGTAAAATAAATAAGAAGAGATTAATAAATTAAAAATTAAATAGAAAATGAAATTAAGTTAAAGCAGAGAAGCACGGGAATCCATCGGATCTGAGATTGTGGGAGCAAGTATCTTTCTCCAATGGTCTTCAATGCTCGATCCTGAAGTCAGACGGGATTCTATGATAATAATGTTTCTGGAATGGTTTATCCTTTCCCTCAGTCCTGCAATCCTGGTTCTTAACAGAGCTGTAAATCCTGGAACTCGCCCTTCTGTTAACATCGAGGAGGCACTGCAGTGCCTGGGGAGTCCGAACATCAATCGGTAAGCGTTGTTATATGTTGTGCGTTGTTGATAAATGTTATCAAGGTACATGTAATAATATGCATAGTTAAGGAATACTGTATCAGGGTACATGATAACATATTGGATTAATTCAATTTATAGTTGCAATATAGAAAAATATTAGGTGGGTTTCTTAATTTGTTCGCTGTTACTGTGCTGTGTATTAATTTAATCTGCAATAATATGCACGGAACCATTGTGCTACGTAATAAGTATACCTGTTATAAATAAGGGCAAAAATTACATTTTTGTTCCGACGAGCAACACAGCGATTTACTATCAAAAAACATTCTCTTATAATAAAATAACTTCTGAAACAGAATGAAATATCATCCTTCAGATCACAAATAGCTAAATAGCTTATAGATTAAGGCAGGACAGATTCAGAAATATTATTAAAAAATGTTAAGTGCTAAGTTTTTTGTTCGCTTCTATTCCTTTTCTTTCGAAATTTCCAGTTTAACATTTTAAAAAATGATTTACAACCATTTAGCTTAAATTAATGATTGTTTATCAGTTGTGTAAAATTTAAACACATTTGATTGTAAGGCCCTTAGTGTTTTAACTATATAAATGACAGAATATAAGAATGTTCAATTTAATTAATATTTAGCGAACAGAAATATTATAACAATGCAAGTTATAACTTTCTAAGTATGGATCATTTTGCGAAAGGTATAGATCTAATAGAGAGAGTACAGAGACGATTTACAAAAAATACCAAGAGCTTTAAAAGACCGGCAATGTGAATTTAGGACTCAAGGAACTAAGATTATTCGTTACAATCAAATCTTTCTTTTGTTAACCACGTAACGGAAATTTCTATTAAGGGCTTACAAATGTTTGGATTTATAACTAGTTTAACTAGAAATTTTAGCAATATTAATTTATTAAACGGTTATATTTTGCCTTTGTTTGAAGTCAACTTGAATACAATTCTACCGTCTGGAACCCACATTACAATTTTCATGTAAAAGCTATTGAAAGAATAAAAAATAATTTCTTACGTTGTATAATTTTTATTATGTATTCCAGCAATTTTGTTGAACACTATTTTGAATGGAATTAATATGCTTAAATTGTCTGACAGAAGGATTTTCAATGACTTGGAATTTCTGTAGAAATTTTTAAATGATTGTATTTATTTGATGGTCCATAATTGTATGCATTGATAAGTTTTCGGATTACACTACGTAATATTAGAAGAAAAAATTTATTTCAGTGCAGAAATTTTGGTACTAACTACCATATGTATTCCTCATTGCCCAGAATACTGACGGAGGGAAATAATTACACTGAGTCAGTGGACATCTTTAATTTATCACTTAACAAAAACAAAAGATTGTACATAGACAGTTTAGTTAAGTTTAATAAATGTGTATTAATGTATATTTTTTACTATTCACATAAAAAATCCCCTAAAAAGGACTTAAAGCAATAAATAAATAAATAATCCTGGTTAAAAGAAAAAAGATAAATGGGTGACTTAATTGAGACTTTAGAATTATATCTAGATTTTATAATTCTGTAACATAGAATTTTCTGTATAAAATGCATAAATACCTAAACCAAGATTACGTAGGGCAATTTATAAAAAAAAGAGAGGTAATGAAATTGAATTCAAAGGAGTATTTTTTTAACTTCTTGACATAATTTTTAAGTGAATCCGTAAAGAGGGGTTTTAAGGATTCGTGAGACGTGGAGGTGGACATAAGTGAGAAGGCTGTGGAAAGGAAAAAGGCTGCGGTGTTTTTCCCCGGAAATGCTCCGTCACAGTCCGGCCCAAGTCGGACCTGCTTCCGGTTATCCCGAGGGGGTGGGAACAGTAGTTTTTCAGCGACTTCCGGCTGAAATATGTTTTGCGGCGCCGCGACTTCCGGTCGTGACAGCCTGAAAATCTCGCAGGGAAATTAAATATTCTGGTTTTTGAATTATTTGTATGCTTAACTGCACGCATTTTAATAAATTTGAGTTAACCAACATTTGCACACAACGAAATTAGCGTGAAATGGAAAAATTCGCTCACCAACATAGAATAATATCATATTTATTGTTTACAGGGTATTCAGGAACGTACCTGACTTATTTTAAAATGTGGACTTTATTTCTTATTTTTTTAAAATCTGTAGGTATTAGAAAATTAATAAAAACCCGTGGTTATTAAACATAGTATTTAATTTATATAATAAATAAATACATTTCATAACGCAACAAGCCTTATTACGTTAAAAAATCAAGAGAACATCTAAACATAGATTCGGTTTATTTACGAGTTTTACTAATATCATTTTGGAAAATATCTCAACACCATATTCAAACGTCATCTAAAAACCAATATTTTTTGATAATTTATCCGTTAACTAGTTCAAATATGAACACAACTCAATAGTTAAGTAATGCAACTATATAATACGATAAAGGTATAAACGTGAACAATTTAAAGAATATTATATTATTGTATATTTTGGAAAACGCATATAAATTACCGAATACTCAAATCAAAATTTAAAACAGAAAAAGATTTTGTCGAACCTAGGAAATGAATCCCGGACCTCAGCCTTGTCGGAGCTTCGCTCTACCACTGAACTAATCCGACCCTCTCCCTTTCGGTCATATTTAACTATGATCGCAATATTCATCCCAAACTAAATGACATCTAGATAGTGTCTTGAAAAAATACATCTATTTATAGTTTGTGCGAAATCTATTGACTTTTTTACGAGTTTAAGATGGTCAAGTCTAGTTTTTGGCTTCCTACGAAAAATCCAATCATAAACACTGCCATTTTTGCCTAAGTGAATATTTTCGCGTAACTTTTACCCATTCGTAAATATCTTTATTTTAACCTTGTTCACTTAAAATATTTTTTGCGGCAATTTAGGGAACTTTAACCAGATATTTTCACTTGAAAAATGTAGGTGTTTTGTTTGCATAACATAATGAACATCTCTTAACTAAGAGTGCAAGCTCCGTGATAAAATGGGGTAATTTTATAAGTCCCACCTTCCCTTATAATATAATCTTGACTTGCGTCCAATTATGCTCATAACTTTATTTTCCAAAACAAAGCCTTTATCGTTTGCGGTCCTTTGGCCTCCAACTTACCCTTCTCTCGCTTCCCTTTGTAGTAAATAAACTTATTATATTAAAAGATATAACTCGTGCGAAAAAGGTTTTTCGAATAAAAGTGGTCTAAACTACTGAGGGTGATAATTAGCTTAATTAAGGGTGGTTTGCCAAATCTCATTTATGGAAAATTTAAATGATCGTGCACAATATATTAAAAAAATAATATTTTTTTAAATGCGCCATCAAACATGATGTTATATTTGTATGCATAGAAGCATAGGTTAGGTTATTTCAAATATTCATCTGTTACATTTTAATTTCGTACAAAGTAACGAAAGTTTGAAACAATCCCACCTTAATTATCCTTTCCTGTTCACAGAGGGAACAATCTACAAAATTCGTAAGTTTTGTTAAAGAGAAAAAACATTTTTTGTGATACTGCAAAATAGTTTTCACCGTTTACCGAGTGATCTACGTCTACCCAAAGGAAATGTTGTGAGCGTGGAGAAAATAAGGATGGGAGGAAGATATAATTGAAGAGAGTTTGAAAGTTCTTGGCTAATTCTGATCTGCTCACTAAAAAGCCAGTCATTAGAATAAATGGTTCGATTTTGAGAGTTTCTTACACATCAGGTAATTGTAATAATAATGTGAATAAACCCAAATGAATTTTATTCATTATTTGCGCAGACTCGTGAAAAACACAAGATAGTCTGAATTCTCGACAAAGCTATCTCAATTTTGAAAATTGCAAATAAAATAATTTTCTATATAAATTGTCTAAAATTTTAATCAATTCCAATTTCGAAAAGGATACTTATATTCAAAGCAAAGTTGAGTTCATTGAACCAGTTTTCACGCAAGGTTAACTAACGAACAACACAGACAATCCAAATTAGTATTTGATTAGTAATTAGTATTTGATTATCAATCAGTATTTGATTAGTAATTAGTGTTTGATTATTGGCCATTGTCAGGTGGTTTTATTCATATTCGCCTTTTTCTTTTCCCTGTCAGTTTTGCCACGCAACATTCTTAAAAGAGAAATAATGTTGAATTGAATCTACTTATAATTGGAACTAATTGTTGATTTCAGTCAGACGAAGACAAAAAATGAATAAAATACATAATTGGAAACGGGTAATTGCTTCTAAATGATTAATTTTATATTAAATTAGTGATAGGATATTTCAGCACACCAGGAATGTTTTAAAGTTTAAAGCGTTTCTCTACTCTGAAGGATCTTGTTTGATATTTCATGATCTCACTGCGATCAGTGTAACGCTTCATTGAAAATGCTTAGTAAGGCTTTTGAGAGCGGGTCGGTATTTCAAGTACAGACGAGAGAGAGTACAAAATATACCAGCTTTTATTAATATTCTACTCAATTTCACATCCTAAGGGAGTACCAACCTACCCGTTGCTCTATCAACCACTCAAGAATACTGTACTAGTATTTTAGAGCTGTATAAAATGGTTGTGTAATATTTATTCACGTGAATAGTTCGAAAGTTCATAAAAATAACAGACCTACACACTACAGTCTACATTTCTGTACAAGTGTTACGAAATTTGAGATTTAATCGAATATTTTTTTCGTGAATACCGCATAAGTCACAACATCTCCCAATCCCTATCGTCTGGAGCCTGTGGGACTATGGCATCCCCAAATATTGGGCTGTGTTGTGAGGCTAAGGATTGTAGAGACGGGAAGTATATTGGAAGGACGGCGTTGCGAAGTACTTAACTGTTCAGCTCTAATCATAAATTTACCATAATTATTGTATTCCTAGAGTGGGACCTTAAAATGATTTGGGTAAGTAGAGCGGATGATTAAAGACAGGAGAATATTTGTAAAAGTGATCGGTAGAAGAATTTGGGGACGCGGAGGAAAAAAATAAAATATCAAGTTATATAAAAAGTAAGAATGACAGAAGAGTTGGTATGGACATGAATGAATTTAAATGTAGCAAGGATAGTATGATAAAACTATGTTATGTGGGGGTCGATCCTCTCTGTCTACTTCTGCAAAAAATTGGCATGATAGTTTGTTGTAAAAAGTTTATAAATAATTCTAATCTCTCTCGACTAATTCATGGCTACATGTGGTGTACCTCAGGGGTCGCATTTAGGCCCAATTCATTTTTAATTTTATGATATTGTAACTTTATTTGATTAAAAAATATATTTATGACTGCATTCACATTCAAATAAATAACAGGATTAATACAAATCTAACATTATTACTTTTGATTCCAAATTTAAAGATTTGAAAGAATTTACTTAGAACAAATGAAGGATTAAAAATACTTGACTTCATCATCCGTAATGACAGAGATTTCAAAATTATTTCGACTTCAACAAATTTTATGTTCTTCTTTGGATCGAAGTCAAGTCGAATATAATTCTTCTATCTGGTCCCCTCGCTTTCAAATCCATATTTCAATGAAAGCAATCAGCGTAATAGACTCGGTCTACATATATAAACTATATAAAAGGCCTGATTTAATTAGCCTTTCATATACCAACTAGAAATACTCGATCAAAAACAACAGTACCACGACTGAGCAATTTATATACTCGCTTGTACCTAGATTACATGCAATTGGCAAAAATTTCTCAGAAATAGTAGATGCGTTCAACTGCACAGAATTTATTTACAAGAAGGCTATAATTACACACTTAATAAATAAATATTAATGTTAGCTTATATAATTTATTAAACAAAATTTACTTCTTTTATAGTGCTCCACTGAATTATTATACATATCACATGTTTGTTAAAGCCCGTATTGGCCTGTGATATAAATAAATACATATTTTATTTTTAAGTGAATTCCCTCAGATTTGAATCGGTAAAAATTTATTAAATATTTTGATGTTTTTACGGACAAATCAGCTCGTTTTTGAAATGCTTTCCTTTTAAAATATCAATATGCAGGGTGAAGGTGCAAATAACCCCCCAAATCTCCTCACGCCCGACTGCTGTTAGGATTTTAATGAAATTCAAAATATTTAATTTATTTGAGTGAGTATTTTGTTGACAAAGGCCGCTGACGAGATATGTCAGGCCACTGGAGCGGAATAAACTAGATTAGCAACTGAATTGAAATGTGATATCTCTGTTTAAATTAAGTGTACATATCTCTTCGCATAAATACCATTATGCACTGTTACTATCCGATGGTTCTAATACAAAGGAATATTGATATGTTATCAATCGCGCAATCAAGAGTTGACCAAAACAAAACACACTACAATTATGTTTTGGTGCATATGTATATGTTTCAGTCATAGTGGTTAAAGAGAATTATTTTATTTTTTTTAAATTTTATATACATATATAAATTACAAACAATACAAAACAAAATGAACCTTTGTCTGTCCAACTGGGAAGGATTCCCGTTTCAGGACAGCCAAATTGTGTATTTAGTTCGTAATATTCTTACAATAGAATGGCGATGCTGTCCTATATCCTAACCTAACCTATAAAAACCCAACCTAACCTAACCTATCATAACCCAACCCAATCTAACCTATAATAACCTAACCTAGTATAATAACCCAACCAAACCTAACCTATGATAACCCAACCTAACCTAAACTATTGTAACCCAACGTATCCTAACCCAACCTAGTTTAAATTAACTTTATAAATTAAAGGCAAATTGAAATATAATTTTATAAACTTTACCTATACCTACTTGTTTTAGTATTTCATCCAAGTCTTCGAAGATATTATATAAAATGGCTAGTTAATGTGATTAATTCCGTGACAATTATCACTTATCTAAATTGGGTAGACATTATAAATAATGGCTGGATAGTACCTACATATAATATCCGGATTTATTTCTTTAGCTGTGACATATATACTTCCGACAGTGATGTCACTGAGAAACATACGTTTGTCTTGCTTACGCTTACTTTATGTTTTAGAGAAAAAGTGAACATGTTTATACAAACGTTGTTCGATTTTGAAAATTCGAAAAGTTTTAGATTTTTTTTTTGTTATTTGTTTTTGGGGTGTTATGCCGTGTTGCGCTAACTCCTTCTTTAGCCAACGTTTTGGACAGCATTGCAGTGTCCATCATCAGGGCAGATGTGTTATTTGAGGTTGTGGTGAAATTTGAGCTTATGTATGAGGTTGTGATACCGTGTTGCCAGCTCCAACCCTCTGAGCTAACATTAACGTATCATTTTTTATTTAAAATGGTTTTCTTCGGTTTCGCTCTGGTGTAACCGTCAATTACCGGATACTAAGAACTAAATATATATATATATATATCTTAAATCATATTTTTAGTTTTAGATTGTGTTTGTTTTATCACAATTATATTTTTTAAGCCAAAAAAAGTTTTAAACTTGTTGCAATGCATTTATATGTAAGCCTTGCGCCAAAATTTTGCACTATCAAGAATCATTATCTATACTGAACAGTTTTTTAAAATAAATTAAATTGGTTTAGTTTTTAACTACTGTAGCCTATCTGCAGTTTTCTCTTCCATCGCTCTCCATTATGGGGGTGCGGACAAAACGGTGTTAAATCTACTGTTTATATTATTATTTTCTTTGTGAGCAAAGTGAAGGAAAATATTAATTTCCGCCGTCTCTATGGGGATTATCGTTTTATTGAAAACTCGTTCTACTTAAAAGGTAACGTCGATGGACTTTATTAATGCGAAAACTGCAGGAAAACGATGAGAGCAACATAAAGATTGAGATTTGCCATTTATTTCTTTTAGGTTTGCGATAAATGTAAATTATTTTAATCAATTGGAAGCACTGCAAAAGACTTTCAAAAATTAAATTTTGATAAAATTAGCTTCCGTTTAGAAAACTTCCCGATATTGCTAATTTACTAAGAATCTCTTCAAATTATTCGCATCTTGTTAAAAACGGGATTGTTAAGACCATTAACGAATGAATTGATAGGTTTCCTGAGTAAAATACCACTATTTTGTCACGATGTCTGAACACGAATTTTCATAAAAATTCTAACATTTTTGCATTTCGTCATGATGCATTATGAAGACAAACGCAGGTGGATGAACACGTATTGCGATATTATTATTTATCAGGAAGAGGTTTGCAGTATCGTGTTTAACAGTATTTCCAATAATATGAAGAAATTTTTAATAAATCATCATAAATAAAAATATATTTTTTTTTTTTTTCTTCGAGTATTATTTGACGTATGTCACAAAATAGTAAAACTGTCATCGTGATCTTTTATGCTTCTACTTTGCTCTATTTCCAACTTTTTTTGGTTCTACCAAGGTAACATAACACAATAGTGTCACCTCTTGCATGTACATTTCTAGTTCTACCAAGGTGACATAACACAATAGTGTCAACTCTTGCATTTACATTTCTAGTTCTACCAAGGTAACATAACACAATAGTGTCACCTCTTGCATGTACATTTCTAGTTCTACCAAGGTAACATAACACAATAGTGTCACCTCTTGCATGTACATTTCTAGTTCTACCAATGTAACATAACACAATAGTCACCTCTTGCATGTACATTTGATATTGTTATCTTTGGTACTATTGGATTTATCTGTGTACACATGTTATTTACTCACTTCTACTAATTGTTATTGCTACTACTTGTTTTTGTATGCATTTTCTGTTTTACCATTACTAATTTACCGTACCTAAACCTGTTTCCTAAATTCGTAATCTTCTACGTAATATTGGTGAATAACCTTGTTTGCCATGAAAAATAAATTAATCTTCTCTTGCATATTCTTCGCCTATTTTTACTTTTGTCAAAGTATTTGAGTGCCACATCTTCCTTGCGCGTCCCTGACTTCATTTTTTAAAATGTGAACACCTCCCAAGAGTCTCAACTACTCCCAACCATCTGGAGCCAGTGATACTATGGAAAACCCAATTTGAGTATGTTGTGAAGCTGAAGGCGAAGGGGAGGGGTAAGATTTGGTTAGGATGAACCTGAATATTCAAATCAGATCAGCAAACACGGCTAAAGCCTTTTCAAGCAACTTTTCAATTTTGAATGATGGTAATGCACCAGAGCGATACTAAGAATACCTTCCAATTTGGAACGTGCCGCAAATATACTAATTTTTATATGAATAAATGGTAAAAAAGACAAATTAATCAAATATAATTAACTGTCACATGCTGGGATTCGAACCCGAGACATCCGGATTGCTAGTCAAGAGCCGTACCACTCGACCACGGAGGCCTAAGGCTCTGTTACAAGTTTGTCAACAATTTCTTGCTGTGCAAATCCCATTAATTTTTCATTACTTATAATATGTAGGGAGATGGAAGCCATAATCTGTGAGTATTTTTCCAACATAACCTAAAAGCAAACATTATGTTTTTTTTTTTGTAATAATAATATTTTATTATCTCTATATGTATGTGAAAAGTATCCACTTTACCCTCTACGATTATTTCATCATTACTAAAGTTGTGTTTAATTTTCCACCATGATCCCTTACGATCACGTCAGGAAAAATGAGTGAAAAAGGTCACTTTCGAACTATAAGTCTTATAATTTAAAAATTTCGCACAAAAAAATATATACGCAATATGTCATCTTTGATGAATTATTTTTAATCAAAAAATTAATTTCATTAACCGGTTAAGTGCGAATCACTCCCGTGGGCGGCCCAATCGAATTAATTTTACCAACCGGTTCAGTGCCAATCACTCCTATGGGCGGACCAACCAAATTAATTTTATTAACCGGTTCAGTGCCAATCTCTCCCATGGGCGGACCAATCATAAGTAATTTTAAGGCGACATAAGACTTCAATAACGGGAGTCCGCTCGAGGCTTGCATTTCAATCCCTATCCATATTTTTTTTTCAGACCGGTACTCACGGATGTAAGTTATTTATATTTAAAATTAATATGAACAGTACATTACAACTAACATATTTAACGTAAAACGTTTTTCATCTATTAAATTAGAGGTAAGTACCAGATTTTATTTTTCTAGACGATTAAATAGTAATCATTTAGAAATATCTGAGATTTTAGTAACACGTTTATTAAAATAAACCGCGCGGAAAAATCAATTTCCAAGGCCTGTCAGGGCAAATTCGACAGTAAGTCCATCTGATACGCTAGGCCAAATATTTTTATAGATGCTTTCTTCACTTACGTGGTTAAGATTCCCACTTTTTTACGAGTATTTTCTAGGGTAAATTTGACCGTAGTTTCGTCCAATACACTGAGGCTGCGCATCAAATATTTTGTTGACGCCTTTTTTTTTTCCATTATTTCTGGCTTTCACCCTTCAAGGGTGTTCTTGGCCATCATTTAAAATTATTGAGAAAGGTGTATTGAAAGGTGAATTTAAATATTAATTTTATTTAAATAGGCAAATTTCAAAATTATAATGAAAATTGGAGTCGAGTTCAGACTTAAAAGAGATGAAATGTTGAATGGAGGGGAGGCAATTTTATTTAAGGCTTGATAGAAGAGAGGATATTTGTTTAGAGAGGGACAACCAAAAAATATGTGATCTAAAGTTCCCACTTCTAGACCACAGAATGTACAATCTGGGGAGTCAAGGACGTGAATTTTAAAAAGATGGGAAGGAACGGAACAATGACCGATCCTCATTCGAATGAGTGAAGAAATTTCTTTTTTGGAAAAATGAGGGAATTGCTGAAACCACGGTTTTGATGGTATAGTCCTTTGTATTGAGGCATAGCAGGCTCCCTTGGATTGACTAGCAATGTGCCAATACTCTGACCAAACATTGCGGGATCTTTCTTTGATGATGGAAAAAATGTCAGATAAGGGAATGTGGTTTACGAGGGTAACAACAGGGTTGGACGCTCCTTGTTTTGCCAAGGCATCCGCAATATCATTACCCATGATACCAACATGTCCAGGAATCCAAATCAGAGTTACAGATTTACCAGAGCTTTGAATGGATGCTATCATCTCTCGAATAAGGCATACAAAATGATCATCAGGATGAAGAAGAGGACTGGATTTAAGTTTTTGGAGGGAACTGAGAGAGTCAGAGAGAACGAGGGAATGTTCAAAATTATTTTTGATTATATATTTGAGAGATTCTATTATTGCAATGCACTCAGCTGAAAATATTGAAAATTGATTTGAAATTGAATGAAATATTCTATCATTAGAATTATTGTGGTAAACGTTAATACCTATACCACAGTTAGGAGAGTCGGGAGATTTGGATCCATCAGTAAATAAAAGAGAAAAGTTGGGCCATTTAGATAAAATAATGTCATTGAACATATTATTGACAGTTCGGGCCGGGAGATTGGAATGACTTTTAAAGATTCCGATCCCTTCTAATATTGTCGGGGATAGGGTGACGTGACTATATTTTAGTTTGTATAAGGGAAGTAGATCATTTTGGATGATGTGGAGCTCTGAGAGAGACTTAAAATTTTTACAGATGTCAGGAATAGGTTTAGTTGAAGCTCTGATTGTAGATGAATGGTTTGAGTCAATGAACAACGAGAGGCTGGGGATAACCTGATGACATTTAGAATTTAAACATTTAAGAACAAATTTGTCAGCAAATAGTTGACGCCTTAAATAAAGAGGAGGATCAGAACATTCTACTTGAAGGGAATTGATGGGTGACGATTGCATCGCTCCAGTTATTATTCGCAAAGATTTAGATTGAATTTTGTCTAATTTATTAAGTACATTTTTTGAGGCAGTACTAAAAAGTGGGCAGGCATAGTCGAGATGGCTTCGAATAAGTGCATTGTAAAGCAACTTAATGCAAGTAGGGTGAGCTCCCCACCAAACGCCAGATAATGATCTGATGATATTTAAATTTTTTTCGCATTTAGTAACTAAATTATTAATATGGGAAGACCATTTAAGTTTCCTATCAAATGTTACTCCCAAAAATTTTACTTCAGAAGCGTTGGAGATTGGAGAATTTTTAAATAAAATTTGAACGGGGGGGTTTTTATGGCGGTTTGAGAAGGTGACACACTGAGTCTTTTGGATTGAAAGTTCAAGACCATGTAACGTGAGCCATGTGCAAAGGGCATTCATGGCTTCGTTAAGATATTTGACGGCAAGAGGGATGATTTTGGATGATAAGAAGAAAGCTATGTCATCTGCGAACTCGATAATTTTTATTTGTGGGGGAATAGTGACATGCATATCATATGTGTATATATTATACAGTAAGGGGGACAATACATCGCCTTGTGGTAAACCCTTCCAAATAGACCTACTTTGAGGAGAAATATCTGGAAGTTCAATGAAATTTTTTCTATCTAGAAATAGATTAATAATTGATTGGACAAACATGGGGGGAAGGCCAAGGCCTAGAAGTTTTTTTTTCAGGATTGGGATGGAAACATTGTCAAAGGCGCCTTCTATATCTATAAAGACGGCAAGACAAACTTCCTGTTTAGAAATTGATAAATTAATATCAGTGCTGATGATGGCAAGGTTATCCTGAGTGGATTTTTTTTTCCTAAATCCAAATTGAGATGGAGAGAGAAGCTGTTTACTCTCGACAAAAAATTCTAATCGGTTTTTAATTAATTTTTCATAAAGTTTACTGAGGGTGGATGAAAGAGCGATTGGCCTGTAGTTGGATCCAAAATTTGGAGATTTGTTTGTTTTTAAAATAGGGATGATTATTTGAGAACTCCAGTCATCAGGCATTATACCAGTCTGGAAGATTTTATTTAAGATGCTTAAGAAGTGGTTTAGAACATTATCATTACTATTTTTGATTATGCTGTAAGGTATACCATCTCTGCCTGGAGATGAGTCCTTGACTGTTGATAAACAATTTTTTAGCTCAATTAAGGTGAATGGAGAGTCTAGCCAATGATTAGACATGGGAGTATTATAGATGGGCGTTATTTCATCTAAGTTAGGAACAGAAGGGGGGGCAATTTTGTCCAAGAATTCATCTATCCATTTAGAATGGGACGCTCGAGGAGATGGTGAACTGGAGGAGGATCGAAATCTTCGGATCATAGACCAAACTTCCGAAATTGGAGTGTTCGGAGATACTGAACTGCAAAAGTTGTACCATCCGGATCTTTTTTTTGACCTCAATACCCTTTTGGCATTGGATTCAGCGTTTTTGTATATAAGATAGTTCTCCATAGTCATATTGTAACGATAGGAAAGAGATTTAGCTTTCCGAATTCTTACTACTTTGGAACATTCCTCATCCCACCAGGGAGTTGGAGGGAGTTTTTTGAGAGATTTAGTTTTAGGGGGAGGATTTGATTTATTTATTGCAGTTATGAGCATTGATTTGAAGTTATTATAATCATCTTTGACGGAAAATATATCGGTGGCGGGTGAATTTAGTAGGAACTTGTCCATATGAGAGTTAAATTCATCCCATTTGGTGTGTTTCGTTTTAATCTTTGTCGAAATATGAGACTTGTCCGATTGGAAAGAAGTTTGATAAGTAATGATGATCGGGAAATGATCACTGGAGCAAGGGTCGGGGGACACCACCCACGAGGAGAGAGAAGCCAGACTAGTAGAACATATCGAGAGATCCACTGCACTGGGGTTTGTGCTGGGGCGTGAGATCCTAGTAGGAGATCCGTCATTCAAAAGGAAAAGGTTGGATTGATCTAGGAAATCCATCACACTTTGACCATCTCGGTCGGAGAAAGCAGAACCCCAGACGGGGGAATGGGCATTAAAATCGCCTAATATAAAGAAAGGAGGGCTTAGTTGACTTACAATTTGCAACCAAGTTTGTTTATTGAAGTGGGCTGTTGGGGGAAGATAGACTGAAATAAAGGATGTGTCCTTTATTTTAGCTGCAACCATTTGGAAGTCAGCATTGGGGGGTTTGATATTATTTATTGGGGAAAATGATATGGATTTTTTAATAAAAAGGGCAGCACCGCCACCCGAACCTTCCGGGCGATCGTCGCGGAGACAGGAATACCCTCCCACATTAAAGTGGGTGGATGGAGTAAACCAAGTCTCCGAGATAGCAGCCAAAGAAATAAAGTTGGAATTTAATAGGTTAAGGAGATCAGATTTGTTAGAAATAGCACTTCGGCTATTCCACTGAAGTATTCTGACATCCTGAAGAGCCATTTTGAATAAATGATTTTAATGTGGAAATAATAGTAGCAGCGTTGGACGGTAGATTACTTTGTGAAGAAATAAGGTCAATTAGAAGCATAATAAGAGTTTGGATAAATGAAGAATTGTCTTGGGAGAGTTTTTCAGAAAGTTTAAGAGAGTTCATTGAGGACGGATTATAATTATTTGCACACCCATTTGTGGCATATGAAAGAGGTGAACCATTGGGATTTAAGAGCAGTGAGTTGTGTTGTTGCTGATCGTATCCAGGAGCCGGTTTAGAGATAGCGTTTTTGTATGTGAATTTAGTTGAACGAGAAGAAGTTGTTGCAGTGGAGGGAAGAGGGTTGGATGAGGAGTTGCTGGATAAAGCCTCAGCAAATGATTTTTTGACAGGCGGGAATAATTTAGAAGCCTGCAGAAAAGACAAGTTCTGAGAGGCCATTGAAATTTTAATATTTTTTTGGCGAGATTGTTCTGGGCAAGATGTGTTGATAGCTGTATGTGAGCCTGAGCAGTTAAAACATTTAGGTGAGGAGGAAGAAGGACATTGGTCAGCTGCGTGGTTTTCTCCACATTTAAAACATCTGGGTTGAGATCTGCATGCAGCTTTGGTATGACCAAAACGGCAGCAATTGAAACATTGAGTGGTGGGATATGTATACATTTCAACTGGTAATGAGTTGAAGAATAAATATATATGGGAGGGAAGAGATTGACCTTCAAAGGTGATAACAACAGATTGGGAGGGCTTCCAGGTAATTATACCCTCAGAGGAGTCCTTGTAATTTAGCCTCCTGGCTTTTATGGGATTGCCAATGTGTTGGGGGGTTGAAAGTGAAGACAGAATTTCTTCGATGGACAGATCGGTCGAGATACCTCTGACCAGGCCCATGCGAGTGACATTGAAAGTAGGGATATATGCCTTGAACTTTGAATTAGATGAAATGAAGATATTTTTGATGAAACTGTTGGCAGCTGGCCCTGAGAGGAATTCGACGGAGATTCGGAAGCGACCCTCGGCTTTTACACCTCCAGGTTTGATTGAAAGATTCTTGCTATTTGATAGGAATTTGCCAAATTCAAGAGGGTGGATGGTTTTTCCTTGCTCAGTTTTTTGGGCGTATGCTATGAATAGGCCACGGGAATGAGGAGAATAAAAGTTTGTTGGAGGAAGTTGAGAAAGTGCTGGTGGGGACAGTGAAGTCGAAGGCGAGTCAAGTTTTATTGGGGAAGAAGGAGTAAATTTCCTTTTTTTGGTAGAAGTCAATATGACAGAATCACTGTCAGAAATTTCTACATTTTCCCCGTCTGGGGGGTCTGGAGAGGGATCTGGGGGCTTTGTAGGGGGTCCAGGAGGGAAATCTTCCTCCATTATTCACAACAGTAAACAACTACAATAATAGTATGAAAAATGACAGAAGTAAAAAAGTTTATAAATATCTGGAAATCAGCAGCGAAAAGTGACTCCTGGAAGATCAGGAGGGAGAAGAAACCTCAAGGCACAACACACTACACTTTTTTTTGCCAGAAAACAAAAAAGAATGGTAAAAAATTAATTTTAGATAGAGCAAAACAAAACAACTGATGACAGCCAAATGTTATTGTTGCAATCTGTTGACGCCTTCTTCACTGACATTTTTAAGAATGCAAAGCTCCTGGCAGAAAATGTGTTAACGCATTCTGGAAATAAGTAGCTTGATGGTGGATTGACAGTAAAAACATATAGCTGTAATGAACACCGGATACCATGGAATAATAGTGATCGTAAGTCTCTGACGAATGTACGATGCGAACGAATGCTATAAAAGGCGACCACGCATGTTTAAGAGCCTCTTCCATTTCTAAACGCCTGACCAGTTGTACATTAACACATTATACTAATTATCGAAGTTCATATTTTATTGCACTATTAACTCCTAAAGCCTCAAACATTTTGCAATGTACTTCGCTTGGGTAACTGACAAATTAACTTTTTATAGTAGCTTACCGATGGTTTTTCATCTTGGAAACTGTAATTACTACTTCACACTAAATTTAAAAAAATATATTTAATTACGTTAAAGTATTATACAATTTATTGTGATTTCACTTTTTTGACATTCGTGGTTAAATACAAAGTGTTTGTGTTTTATTTTATAATAAAATGTTTTTCAAGTGATGTATATTGTTTCATAGAATCATTTTAATTTTTTGGGAACCTTTATAGTATTATACAATCGTCAATCAGTATTAAATACAGCAGCACGGCTTATAACCGGGGTTTCTAAATATTCGCACATTTCAGAACACCTTTGTAACCTTCACTGGCTCAAGTGTCTTGAAAGAATCCAGTACAAATTGTGCTGGATGGTGTTTAAATCCATCAATGAAATGGCCCCACCCTACATTTCTGAACTATGCATCCCGGAAAACACTGGTCTGAGGCAGTCAACTTTGAGATTAGCAACATCATCAGCTGTAGGCAGACTGATGGAACCTAAACCCAAGCCAAATACTAAGTTTAGTGATCGCGCTTTCGGAGCATCTGGGCCGAAGGCTTGGAATAAACTTCCTCAGGAACTAAGAACCACAAGTCCTACAGAATTCAGGTCTAAACTAAAAAATTACATTTTTAAGCTGTCATATCCTTAAATTAAATATACCATTCCTGAGAGAAAGTCCAGTTATATCCAATTATCTAATGATCCTGTATCTAAATTTCACTAATAAACAATCAGTTAAAGTTAATTAATTGTTAATCTCAAGTGACCTACCAGGTAAGAATTGTACTGTATATTATCTCAATATATAGTTAGTAATAACAAAGGTTATTGTAAAAACGTATTATATATTTGTACAGCGTCTTTCAGGTGATTTTGCACAAAATCGGCGCTATACAAATCATCCAAATAATATTATTATTTTCTTTTAGAATGAAAACTGAAAGCGCGGTATTCTCTCTTTCTAACACTGTTTAAATCATATTTATCACCATAGTACAGAACGAGATGGCATAACTTATATGCGACCGTATCAGGCAGGGAAATAATCTCTACAGTTGATTGTTGGTCTGTGAAGAATTTCTTCCAAAATTTGCCCATGGGGTGAAGAACGAAACACCAAACATTTTAAAACGGGAATCCTTCCTAGTTGGACAGTCAAAAGCATAAAATGTTATCAATATTATAAAAAAATAAATATATAAAATTACTTTATTAACCTACAAGTTTTGTAGCTTTAACCAAAAATAGAAATAAATGAATGAAAACTTAATACTCGATAATTCTTTTTTGATGAGGGTCAAAGAATGTTACCGAAGTAATTCAGTGTGTTAATATCTTGTCACTTGAGGTGACTATTGGCCAATGATAGATGTGTTGGTTATCTATCACATCATTACCTACTTACCACAAAGCTTTGGACATCAATTTATAATTTGGAGCCCACACAAGGTGAAGTATTCCCTCATGTTGGAGAGAGATCAGAAGCAGTTCTGAGACTTCGCTACCCGTGACTTTCTTTTACCGAGTTTCTTTGCTCGGAATGAATTATCTACTGGTCAGAAGGGATGTGCACATTAATAAACATTTACTTCAGACTTAATATCGACTATCATAGAAAGCATTCATTCTATGTTCTTACTGGATATCTCTGTCACTGACATCAAATACTGTTTTATCTCCCAGGCTGCAGTACTAACTCGCCAATGGTCATGCCGCGCCGGTGAGGAGAGTAGTCTTCTGTAAATAATCGAGTCAAATATCGATATATTTCGCATCAACGAAGGCAGCTTTTTAAATATAAGCTTTATTGGTTCTAGTGTAGTTGATATCTACTTTATTTATATTTATGTAACTAACTAACTAACTAACTAACTAACCATCATGCCGTTTCTTCGCAGGGGTAGGCAAGGAGGAACCAAACAACCGCCAAACAACTCGGTCTTGGAACACACTCCTTGCCTCATTCATTGTTCTGACTCTTGACATGGCCCGACTAGGGTATCTGATTCACTTTATCGTGCCATGTCTTCCTCGGGCGTCGCCGACTTCTGCTACCATTTGTATTTACATAATATATCCTCATTACACGCCTTTCTTCGCTCATTTGCTCTACATGCCCAAACCATCTAAGCGTCCCTTTCTCATTACGCTTACATCAGCCTTGCACTCTTTGCGGTTCTCCACATTTCTCACACAATCATACATGATTTTACCAGGGATCTCATTTAAACAGCATTCAATCTACTTTCATCCTTTCTCTGCCAGTTCCATGCCTCACTTCCGCACATCAGAGTAGGTACCAGCACTCCATTGTGGACTGCTAACTTCGCTTCTTTGGACATTTTTTTGCTAGCGCCAACTGCGTTCAGTCCTCCATTAATGATATTGAAGGAAGGGTGAATGCAGGTAACTCCATTAATATATTTGTGTAATTCTGCTAAATGTAGTTAAAAACAGTTAGACATGAACAAATTCTTGATTTTGTCCAGCGGAAAACCATGATGATTTTAAAATGATTTTCGCCAAGTTGGTGTCAAAAAAGCAAAACGGAACTATTAATTTTATATGTATTTTTATAAAATGTGTTGGTTTCAATGATATTTTTAACTAACTCCAATTAATAAGTCTGCTATGGGTATTGTCACTCCGGGAACCACTCAAAGGATTACCAACACCCCTGCCATAAGACACTAAGAGTGGTTCGCTACGTTTGGTGACTTAGCAGGGTTTGCAGGGTGGCGGATGCGTCTGCCAAATTACTGCGTGGCGGGCCGGATCGGAAGACACCGGTTACACTATCTCCACTTCTTTTTTTTCTTTCTAGAATTCTTCTCTTTCCATTGTTGTATTCTGGGAACATTTTTGGGGCTTAAAATGAAAAATTATTTTTAATTTTTATATTTCATTTTTCATTCATAGGCCAAGTTGTAAATTGACAGTTGTACATATTTGTATTAAAATTAGGTAACGGAGACAATCAAATTGCCTCTTTTAAAAAATAAGAATCATTGCCAAAATGTACATGTTTCACTTTTTCTTTTAAACCTAATGAGAACTTCACTATACTTAGATACAGTAATAATGATGTTAAAAAACACTTAACTTACGCAATTCGATTACAACGATAATAATCTGCAAGATATGTTCTCTATACAAAAATGATAAACATTTTCATAGTATTGTCGGTCAGTTCAAGATAAGAAAATTCACATATTTACACAGGGGTCTTTGTCAGCTTGTACATTGTTACCTAACTAAAGAAAATCTTCATAATTCTAACAAAATATTATTTTGGGTCGCAGATAATCAGAAGCAAAAAACATATTGTTTTTACAAAATATTCATTAAATCCAATAATTGTGACAAACTTAATACTCCAACATTTTGTAATTGCTTTTATAATATCAAATAAAAATATATAATAATACAAGATTTCATTCGGATACATCAAGTTATACAAGCAACTAAAATAATTTAAAGTAATTGAAAATAATCTTTTAATCATTTCGCAAAAAGATATCTGGACACCCTGTATATCTATCAAATATGAAGGGATACTTTAACCAATCAGATCAAGAATGGTACAAGAAATTATTGGAATTATCTAGATATGAAATTATTACACACGGAGAAAACTTACTGATATAAAATATTGATAATTTATAAAAATCTCTTCAAATTATTCGTATTCCTGTTAATAACGGGATTGTAGGCCTTTAACGAATTTGACAGATTTGCTAATAAACTATCAGTAAAACACGAATTTGTTATGGCAAATTCTAATATTTTCACATTTCGTCATTATATTATGACAGGATAAACATAGCTACATGAACACGTGTTCCGGTATATTATTAAACTACTAATAGTTTATTAGGAAATGGTCAGCTATCACCCTTTTTCCTAGGATTTTAATAAATCAGCAATACTCATGTTTCTCCGTGTTAGCATGTTAAATGCGATATGGCGTAAAATTCTTAACCGTAAAAGAAAATATGTTTTTATTCAAATAATGTATTTTCTTCAGCCTTTTCCTATTCTAACACTTATTCGAAAAAAGCGACGAAAAATCACTCAATATTAATATTTACATTAATTATGATTGGAAATAAAATAAACACTGAACTCCTTCAAACAAACAATATGTTGTATTTACAATTAATTGATATCATTTTTTTTTATTAAAGCTTTCCTTAAAATCGTAATTGAATTTCAGAAATATTCATCTCTATATAATTTGAAATTAACTATATTTTACTATCAATGATAAATTATTTAACTATCATGTTATCGATGGTAAACAATATTATAAAACTTTTAATTTATTTTATGCGCTTTGAATAACAAAAGTAAGCAAGGAATTTTAAATTAATGACATCTTACATATTTAGTCAGCTGAAATAATTTATCAACAACACAAGTGAAGACGGCTTTTTTTAATGCAGGTTAAAAAATATTGTATATCTTACATTGAATTGACGAATTAATTTGACAATTTGTTTTAATTCAGACTACACTTTAAAAACATCTTTACACCAATGATGGTGGTATATGAAGCAATGCATGGAATTGACTTAATTTTGTAAAATTAATTTACAATATCGGTTTATTCACTAATTTTTGAAACAACTAATTGAGAGTGTAGGTAGTTATAAACAAAAATTTCATTTCTACTTTTATTCAATGGACGAAGTTAATAGGGTACAATAATTTGTTTCGAGATCACAGAATTATTTTTTAAACACAAAAATATAACATTTATTGAACTTTTCCCTTTGTGGCATAACTATTTTCTGTATAATTAAAAAAAAAAAAAACAAAATATAATTATAATATGTATTTTTTAACCGACAAAAGCAATAATATTTAAACAAAAATAAACATAATAATATATATTTTAAAATAAAAGTTTAAACGAGATCACCAAAAAACATTGTTTAAATTTCAATAATCTACGAAAAATTCGAATATTGATTTCAAAAACTTTTCTTTACTCTATCACAGAAGAATCATAAATAGGTATACGATTTTAATAATTTGAAGCAACATCCAATTTTTTTTTAGTGAAGTTTCGTATTGTTTTTATTAAATCATTTTGAAACAAATAAACTCATACTAGATAATAAAACGGTTCTCCCAATTTGAAAAGATGAAAACATCCAATAAAAGATTAATATTGAAAACCAGTTTTACAAATGGTTATTGGTACATAAGAAGGTTTCAGAAAATGCGAAGTTTTAACGATCTAAAACCAATATTTTTGTTGTATTTCAGGAAGTAATAAAGACCTACAATAACTATTTACAATTAAAACTATTAGAAAAACAATTTCACACATTTTTCCAAATCTCGTCTTAGACGCACATAATTTAGCGGTACATTTTATTCACTTTTCGTTTATTCGATGAACAGTATATATATCTAATTAGGTAAATTCAAAGAAAAAATATTTACAGTCATAGAATTTGCGCATACTTTTGAACTTAAACATATTATTAAATCATGGCCACAAAAATTAGAAGAATCTTTTTATACAATATTTTAAAAATTCAACCCTTAAGTCCCGAGTTTGAAATCGCACTACAGAAATAAATTGACTTTAAAATCACAACGCTTTTATCAAATCACAAATATACTAAATAGGCCGATTGTCACATAATATCGATTTGAAAGTTTTGCAATCGTCACATTATTCTAAACAACCAACACTATTTGGATATGCATTGTTTCCAGTTTTTAGTTTCTGTATTCATCACTTTCACTTCATAGCATCACCCATCGTTTTTCGTTGCGTTTTTGATGAATGTTTTTAAACGTGTGTGGCCAACGCTGGCTGCGTTCCGGAACCTGTGAAAAGACGCATAATTATTAACACAAACTAATTTAATCATTTTTATGTTTTAATATTACAATTTTCCACTACAGGTTGTAAATAAATATGGGTAAGACAAAATACGAAAACCGACTAATGTAATTGTAAAGAGGACTGGAATTATAAAGAGCAAACGTCTAAGATTGATCAAAAAGCCCAAAAAGAAGGCAATAAGTTAAGGCTGACATATTCCTCAAGGATCCCATCTTCGACCTCTCCTCTTTCATAATATGTACATTAATAATCAGTAGATTTTTAACAGCCATTATTTTTATCATTGACAGAAAAGTTTGTAAGAAAATCATACAATGATTACAAACCAAAACATAAATAGCAATAAAGTTGTATTCACGCATTTATTGTCTGCTTTTCGCAACTCGAACGATAGTATGGTTTTGAAGTAATAGTTTACCTTTCTTAGTTATATGCACCATTTGCCCATTAGTCTGCGATGTGGGGGGTAGTATATATTGAGGGGACTGCAAGGATTGCGGCCCACAATTTCCATTGGGCACCATTTTGGGTCCCGCTGGGGGCCCGGCCGCATTCGCACTCGAGGTCGGCGTCAGGGAGCCTGGGGGTGTGGATATGTGCCCTGAAGAGAACAGCGTGTCTTTATAAAAGGATCAAAACAAAATTGGTACAAAAAAAAACATAACTTTGCTTTAGGTAAATAAGTATAACTTTTTAATGGTGTTTATTTGTTTTTGAACAAGAAAATAATGTCCAATAAGTAATTTTCTTACAGATTAAATTATCCACCTGTTCATCGTCACCTTCAAAACTGTGTTTTACATTCAATTAACAATCCTGCATTGCTACTTATTTGTAATTTTCGCCTCCTTTGCCTTACATATGGAACAAACAATTCGCGTTTTACCTTATTTTTTACATGTACATTTTAAAACTCTTGTGCTCTGCATAAAAGGTTTTTTTAAGCATAATTTACCCTTCAATAAACTTTTCTTCGTAGTTAATGGTTTATCTTTCCAAAATCATGAATGAAACATAATAATTCTTTAAAAAATCACAATTACTGCAGAGACAGGGACGTATCAAAATCATACTACTCACCTCGTTCAACAAAGTAACTCACTGCTTCTAAATCACCAGTTAACTCACACAACGCTGAAACATTTAGTTTTATTATCCAAGTAACACGTCCCAACAAAGCTAACACCGCGTCACAAAGCGCAAAGATACAGCCCGTTACGTAGTCAGTAGTTAGCAAGGATGGCAAGAAGTAAGAAGTAATAATGCAAGTGTAAGCTCACCATTTGCCAAACCGGCGACCCGGTGTCCGGTGTATGGGGGAGGAGCAGGCGTCGCGGCGGGATTAGCCGTGTTGACGGTACCTGGGCAAAATATACCTGTTAGTTGGGAGTACAGGGAATGAGCATTTGTTGGGAATATTAAAACAGTCTGGCAAGTCGATTAGTCTGCGACAAAGCGGGAATAATATTCACCACAGCACCAAGCGGCGATTTTGTGATAACCTCGCTTGCATTATGTAAATATGAATGTCTCCGACTCAAAAGTTTAGTCTGAAAATTTAACGGACGGATTGCAGTCTTTGTATCGTAGACGTCTGGTGAGAATTCAGGTATTTCAATAAAAGTCGATGAAAAATTATTCATGGTTGACATTTTCCACAATAGAACGAGTCGTTTTAACGAATCGATCATGACTCCAACATTCGGCTATGGAATGATTTGATGACATTCATGGCTTTTTTTAATTTAATATGAGCAAGAACCAAGTTAGAATGTCACTCTTTACATTCATAAAAAACACCCTCCATATTATTACAGCATTACCGAAAAATGGAGAGGTTTCCCCCAGGGATTCAGTGTGGAGCTCACATTAAAATAAAACTTTAAGGGAGAACAAGATTATGATTAATGAGATGTAAATTTAAAAATAAATTATCTCACCCAATCCGATCCGCAAATGCGGGTTATTCATCGCAATCCGTTCCGCCGCGTACGTAACAATTCCATTCCTGAATGCGGCCTCGGGCGACCTCGCGGAGGCGGCAGCGCGTTGCAGCGAGCTCGACTGCGAGTTGCCTCCGCTGCCGCAGGGGGCCGTGCTTGTGGTGTCAGCCGTGCTTCTCGCCAATGAGCTATTCACGGACCCTGCGCCCGAATCGGCGATGGACGATAGCTGCGCGTTTAGCTGGTTCAGATGTGCCGTGAGCTGGTGGCTGGAGTGTAGGGACGATAGTTGTACTCTGTGAGAGAAATTAAGATGTTAGTTGGAATACAGAACAGATTTAATGGAGCGATAAATAAAACTGGAACGGTTTTGCTGGACGGAGTATGAAACAAGTATAGAAAAAAGATCGCTGACCGCAAAGGAGGCTGTTTAATAAAAAAAATGGCAAAGAGAATAAAAGACATAGGTATCTTTTAATCAAACAATTTTCAAACCGGAAATGGTATGTAACGGAAAGGGTGACTCTATTTGATCATGCGACCAGAACCATAAGTAAATGGGTAAAAAAACATGAGATGAATTTAAATTAACGTTTTTAGAAGGGTTTAGGTACCTTGTGGCATCATGCGTTCCCATGGCAGTCAGTGGAGGCTGCATCATCATAGGAGCTGGACTGTATTCCCTTCCATAGTCTGCATATCCCACGTAGCCTGCGTAACCGTGTTCATCCTATGAATAAAAACAGAATTAATAATTTCATGGATCCAAAGAGATTATAATATGTTTTAAGGGTATAAAAGAGTGATTAACTAAAATAGAGACCCGTTTTATAATATCCACGAAAATAAATAATTGTGTAGATGGGCAGGATAATTTATCTAACCTTGTATTCAGTTCCTGGGGGGAAGAGTGGATCAATGTATTCGTTAGAAAATCTAGGATACTGCAATAAATGTCCATTCTGAGCTCCTGGCATCATCATTGTACCTGACAAAGGCAGTCCCACTCTGTAGTCCTGTCAACAAAATATCATCAATATTAGACCAGAAACAACAACGAATAAATAAACAAAAAAGAAAGTAGCTTCAAAAATGATTATGATTTAATCAGCTTTTGCAAATATAATTTCAAGATGTTAAATAACATATTTTTTTAATGTAATAAAACCATGACAAAGAAAGTTGATGGAAAAGGGCTTTGGTGATACACTCTGATTAGAAATTTGAAGTAGTGAAATGGTTATTTTAATAATATCAACAAATTACGTACCATTTCACAGCTATTCTCTGCGTCCTTCAAGTCCAGCTTCAGATCGCTTATGCAAGAACTTCTATCAGAGTTCTGCGATCGCTTATCGGCTCCAGCCCGCTCGGTGTCGGCCATCACATCTGGTTTCTTCGCGGCCTCCAGGCATGTCGGCTTCTCTTCAGCGCTGGCCCTCTTGCGGCACAGAACGAGGATCATGGCCATTGCAATCACGACAATTGCCACGCCAATGATGCAGGATATGATGACCAGCAGAGGGTATTGTCCTGATGAAGACAAATCATTATTTAAAAAGTTGTAAAATCAAGTAACATTGCATAATTCGATGAGATATATGAAATGGTCCAGAGAACTCGAATGCATGGTATAATTTTATTGTTAACCGCAAACGTCGAATGTAGGTTTAGACAAAGTGCAAAGAAACTTATTTTGAATGAAGCACTAAACTATGCAAGCAAAAATTCTCTTCAGTTGGACCAAATATTTACGAAATATGATTTGATTCATCACAGACCGTCAGGATATAATTTCAATTAGAGATAATTTCCAGTGTGTAAATTCAAACAGGAGGCCCCGAGGGACATTATCAATTGATAGTCTTGTATTGTTAGATTGCATAGATGACCAGTTCCATCTATGTATGTCACTGATTTATTTGATTTGTGTTTTCGACTCTCATGGCAGTAAATTTATTTATACTCGTATGAAACAGTAACAACATTCTAATGGTGTACTTTCAGGTACACACGAAATGAAAAGTGTGCAGCTTTCTCTGTCTGAGTCAACACAAATATTGTCAACTGACAAAATCATTTCTACCATTTTCAATTTGGGAGGGGGGTTAAGATACCGTTGTCCCGGAAACCATTTATCAGATAATCAACACCTTTACCATAGGTCACCCCAAGTGGTTCGATGTGTATGGTGATTTAGCAGGGGTGCCAGGGTACATCAGGTGAGGTGTGTTCAGGATGCACCTGCCCATCAGATGGGTGACGTGCCAGATCGGGAGCTACAACTGGTCTCTCGACCCATCGTCTTGCACCGCAGTGGACACACTGATCCCTAGATTCCTACCCAACCCTCATTCCTTTTACCTTCCCAGAACCCTTTCTCCTTATTTTTCTTAAAAAAAGACTCTCCACACAACATTATTCAAATTCAGTAAATTTTTTCCTCGTGGTCTCCTGTGATACTTGAAATACGCAATACCAAAAACTAGATCAGAAACCACAATGTTAGTTGCATTCTCTCATTAGAGGAATTTACAATTAGTCATCTATAAACATTTGATTTCATAATGTTCGGTTTTTTACAATATAACGAGAAAAAATAAAAACAGACAACAATGATCAAAACAATATAAAACGTTATTTGGAGAATTCGCTGGCATCCTAACTATTTCTCACAGATTAACATGAACGGAGATATAAACGATTTTTATTGGAATATCTTTTCTTTTATTATATTTTTACGGTTATACCCATCAATGTAATATATTATTGGACAAGAAGATAATACTAATAAATCTAATCGAAACATGAAACATGAACAAAACGCAGAAATTTTTGTTTATTTTCTTATATTAAACGGGTTGCTGGTTATTTTATTACCTGGGTTCGATTCCCAGTTGAGACTGTAAACTTTTTATTATTCGGTGTCCTGTTTTGATTTATAGTTTGTTTAGATTTATTAAGATAAATAAAGATAAAAAATTACACAAATTTGAAATGATAATAAATCAATTTAATCCAAACATTTGTATTTCACAAAAAAATTAAAAAAGTGTAATTTTTCAATTTTTTTTGGAAAAAATCGAAACCGTTTTTTTTTTCATAAAAAAAAATGTTACCCAGAAAAATGAGGAAAGTTCAAAATTTTGTAGCAAGTGATTCTTAATAAATTAGCTAACTAACTAACGTCACAGAGGACTGACCGACAAACATCTCGGTCTTGGCACACTCATTGCCTCATTCACATTTATACATCGTCTCATACATACTCTTCTATTATTCTGACTCTTGACATGGCTCGAGTATCTGATTAACTTGGTCATGCCATGACTTCCTCGGGCGTCCCCGACTTAACAATACTCATTATTTTCCGTGTAATTTTCTACTAATAGTACTGTTTTATTCTTTGGCCTATTTTGATTTTGTAAGCTTTGCCACGTGTCATTATTTCAAGGTATTTTGACTCCCAAAAGCAAAACGAGAAGATCACAAGAGGCATGATCGTCAATATTCAATGCTAGGCACGCACCACCCCTAATCTTAGTATTTTTATCATTTAAACTTTATAGACTTTGCGTGAAAATTTACGAAAAAATACTCTTTAGTACGCCTCTTAACCTCAAAATTAGAATTTGAATCTTCGAGCCCTAGAAGCTTTAACCCCTGCCACGCGGGTGACTCATAAAAAGTTTAGTTTAGCAAAACATCGCGCGTGGTTAGAATGCGAATTTGAATTTTAAGAAAAAGCCAGCACGTTAAAAAAAAAACAGGTTGTATCCTGTAACCTGGTGACCCGTATACTAAGAACCGCTGTAAATCTTACGTTTGTAATTTTATTTTGTTGTTGCCAAGCGGCAACACGTTGCAAAACTTTGGACTTTATGGTTTACATGTTTTTACAAGGAGACACTATTTTAAAAACATATTTTTATAATTCGATATTTGGATCGAATTTGAATTATGAAACCAGGATGGATATTTCAAAACTCTGTATACCATTAACAAAATTCCATTACACTATTCTAAACATTTCCTGGTGAAGAGTATGCTAATTTATGATGCCAAAGTTTTCCCGTTCGAGAGTTTATACTTCTCGGCAAGTAATTGGTCTGATTCGAAGCTAAATATATTTTAATGCAGTATACATCAATGAAACTGAGTAGGGTAACGGGTACATCTACCTAATTATGCATTTACAAAAATAATACAATTATGGATTGATGGTCTAAATTAAGTCAAAGCTATTGTAAATTGACATTTATGCGAAACTTGGTCGTCATTGAAAAGCGGAGAAAACAAATTATTTTATTAACTACAAAGTAACTTACTCTGTGCAACTAGCGTGATCTCAACAACGTCAGTTCCGTAATCATTGGAGGCAGAACAGTTATAGGAACCGAAGTGTTTCAACTGACTTTCTCTGATAACCAGGGTCGACCGCACTCCTTCTGGCAGAACGTCTTCCAGAATCGAGAAGTCCTGCAGAAGAGAAACATGGTTAGTGTGTTAAAAGGCAATTACACCTATAAAATTGTACATTCAGTGCGTAATAATACTGTTGTATTTGGGAAATATCAATTATTTTGCTGATCAATCATCCATGATTTTGTCAAGGCATGTACAAGCATAAAGCGGGGAATTGATAAGTTAATTCCAGGAATACATTATAATATCAGTCATGGAGAGTATACTTTAGGAATAATGCTGCTATTTTAGTAGGGTTATTTTAATACTTCCATTGAGTCGGCCATCGAACTGTGTTTAGTTATAATTTGGTTTTCTAAATATAATAATTGTTCTAATTCGGATATTTATCAAATAATTTATGCATTTACAAAAAAAAAAAAACATTATTTTTTTAAAATAATTTTTTACTGATGTTTGTTTACATATCCTTGGTTAAAACGAATAGTTTTTTATGTATTTATTATTATTCTTTTTTACAAGACTTCTAAAGTTTGAGTGCGTTTGAGCCAATCAGTGTACCCCTGAACACAAATTCGTCAGTTATATTAGTGTCACCGAGATGGACGTGCTTTTGGTCCAACGTTTAACTGAGCGTTCTGATTTAATAGTTAAGGTAATCATAACGATCTATCCAAGTACTGACCGCGCCCTATGTTGTTTAACTCCGGTGATCGAACGAGAACCGGTGTGTTCAAAATGGTATGGTTGTTGACTCCTAAATGATATTATTACTAAACTCACTAGTACTTTTCTTAACTTTCAACGAACAATAGGTTTCTGTTAATTTTACTGATAACTTACAAAATGATATCGAAGAAGTGGTAACAAATATTAGGTGCAATTCTTATTCAACTCTTTCTCCTTTTATTTGGAACCCGATAGAAAATAAATAGAAAACTTTTGTCACGTGCTTTATCTTTCGTTATCTCAGTCTGAGACAAGGGGACAATGAAACATTCTGCCACTACTAAGTACTCCAGTCCGTGTACAAGTTCTAGCCTTTGTTCTCGCATTTGAAGGAATTGAATGCATAAACTGATAATATGTTTATCTCAATTGGACGGCATTGTTGTAACCATTGTTTGGAGATCTTCACAGTTCGTCCACGTTCAACTCTTTTCTAGAATCGAACAAATAATACTACTTCTGATTACATTTTATGAGGACACTTTATTATAAGCACTGTAATGTGGAGTATAAATGTTGAAGGAACAAAGGTAGCCAAAGTAACAATAATATAAACTCCGTTATTCGTTATTTTATACCAATGATTAGAAAAACGCTCTCCTTCAGAACGGGTTTCTTCAAAACCCAAGTTTTTTTTTACAATTACCCTTCACAAACCATCAATAAAAGTGACAAAATAGAAACGATTGTATCACCACAGACAGGAGCACTCCTGCCACGGTGTGACTGGTACACCAGGGGGAATTGATTTTTAAGACTTGTAACACTTTCTCTAAGGATGGGAAGAAGGTTGGAATTCAATCGACTGGTATGCATGGTGACCTAATAAATCAATATTGGAATTTAGGATGGGAAGAAAAAAAGATTTGATTGAGCGTTGTTTTTTCTTTGACTTTCTTCTTCTTGACTCGTTTTAGCTCTTCTTGACTCATCTTGGCTTTTCTTGACTCTTCTTGGCTCTTCTCGACTCTTTTTGGCTCGTATGGCTTGGCTTTGCTCTTTTTGCATCTTCTTGCTCCTTTTTATTTCAACTGTAAAGATCTTTTTCTTGCATTTTCTTGGCTCGCCTTGACTCTTCTTGTGTCTTCTGTCACCTTTTCGCCCCTCTCTGGATTTTCTTGTCACTTCTTGCATGTTAAGATAATACAGATACATACCTAAAAAATATCCACCAAAAATACGTGGGTACATAAAAAAAGAGAAAAAGCTTTTTTTCTAATAGTGGCGAAGAGATCAGTATTGCTTTCCTGTAACACAATGAATGAATCAATAAAGTAACAAAAATATTCTGCAATTTAGACATACCTGATCTTGCTCCGTGATTGGTCTACCTTGCTGCAGCCAGAGCACCCTGGGGCGGGGAACTGCCACGGCCAGACACTGCACCCGCGCGGGGCCCCCCGCAGACCCAGCCTGCGCCCTGCGAGACACCACGGCTGGGGGTCCTAAGGAAAAAAAACAGACACGTTATTATTAATTTTTAATAAAAATCTAACACAGTGTAGCTTGCAATATTTACGTGTAAGTGAGCCAAATCTTGAGTTGTTTTCTGAACCCGAATATTATTCGAGAAAATAATGATTCTATGGTTCTATGAAGAGTCTGATAAATAATGTGAAATTATTTCGCTTGTTCCAGAGAGAGTAAGTCTCATAACCCTCCGATAAGCGACAAGGTCTGGCCAGACCTTTTGGATTGTTAAAGGTTTTTTTCTGGCTTGTTAGAACGTAACGGTTTCATGATTTTATTAAAATCGGTGCAGATCTAACAAATGTTTTGCAGGTAGTCGGTGTTTGTTCTTGCAATTTAATGCTTTTTAGAACGTGTCTTGGTAGTTGTTTTTGTGTCGTAATTTTTTTTTAGTTCAGTTTAGTTTGGCAGTTCTGTTTAGCAGAAGCGTTCAAACTATTCTCAGCAGGTAGCCGCAAATCGCCCATCATTTGCATCGTGCAAAAGTGAAGGTAAAAAGCAACGCAAAACTCGATTTCGTTGTTTTGCTTTTATTACACATACATTCAAACACACACAAACACACACACACATACCCACAAATCATAGTTGACATTTGCGCACTTAAATTCACACATTTCGCACACCTTGCCATGCCTGGCCCAACCAAAAACACGAAATTTTATACAAGGTCTGCGTAGACCTTGTTACACCACTTACCATCTCCGGATGTCTCTCATCGGAGGGTTAAGAGATAACAATATTTCACAATGGAATAGAGCTTTTACAAGATTTTCCATCACTAGTCACCAAATTCTCCTCGACCTCCTTCTTTCACTTCTCCTTAACAACTTTCATTTCAGTTTTTGTGGGAACCACATACAAATCTTAATATTTTCATAAAATATCACATGAAAAATTAATATTAAAAAAAATTCAATCAAGAAATAATTCATTATTACGACCTACACATTACTGTAGTATTTGTAGGTATTTTGTTGCCATTTGTTGATAATTGTTTATGTATTAATTTAGACTTCTATACTTCCTATCGTTCAAGGTTTTCTCATACATTATTTCCACCCACTGCTTTTCTTCAGGCAGATAAGTGACTGCTCACGTTTATACCCATCTATTGACATTTACAGCAGGTATCCCACGCATCTCTTTTCACGAAATGACAGTCATTTCTTCTAGGTACGTGACTTCTTTATAAGTTAAAACAAATAGACCGTAAAATATAAGAATAACTGACGTAAACTTCAGACAGATAATTACAAAAGGTTTTTAGATCTTATTTATAAAGCAGAAAAACTGTTTACAGAGACAGCAAAAAGTATGAACGTTTACGTCATGAAATTTGCCAAGCGTATTCTTGTCTCGACTTGAAGATCAACACGGCGTATTTCAGTTTGCTGTGTCATTTCCAAAATGGGATATTTAGCTTTGGAATACTTAAATTCATTATTTCAGGAAGTAAAACTGGGCGCCAAATGTTTTGTTCAACGTTTAATGAACCTTGTGAAAATGACTATAATTTCTAGAGATGATCATTGATCAAACAATAAATGCACATTGCACGCGTACCTATAGTATTAAAGACACGTTCATTTGGGTGGATTAAAGCACTTAGCTTTTGAATGCAGTAAATCGTTTAACAATAAACCGTTCAGTGAATTAATATAATGTGATAGGTTACCTCTCAAATAAATGGATGCTTCAGCTTGAATTTCGACGAAGCCTTGTACCGAAGCCTTGCAAAGGTATTTTCCTGATGAAGAAGAGTCCACGGTGATGGTTAGATTTGGAGTTCTACCGACAACCTGTGAAAATAAGAAAATAAATAAATTGTAGTAAAGTAATGAAGAAAAAACTATATAAAAATTAAAAGACAATATATTGAAAATATTGTCGATGGCTGCAAATTGTAAGTTACAATAAAGTAAAATAAGATGTCATTTTGAAACGTTATTTGTAGGTTGTATTCTACACAATTTTTGACACCTTTTGACACCACGCAAGGAATAAATCCCCTCCTGATTGGGAGGGATATGTAGGGACTGGAAACGTTTAATTATTATTAAGGATCTTAAAAGAACAAATTTAGAGGAACGACTCATTCCCGTGCTTTAAATATCAACTTTGAGGTAAGGGTGGACATATTTTTATTACATTAGCGCATTTGAAATGATTTTTCATCATCAAAAGTATTGAGACAAAGGATAAACAGAAATAGAGATGGAGATGGAAAAAGTTTTAGAGACCCAAAAAATTTTTCAAAGCTATTTCAAAATCATTCATTTTAGAAATATCTCAAATAATTAATTTCTGGCTTTGTGTACTTTGTAGTATAAATCCTAACAAATAAACACAAAACCTTAACTTCAAAATAATAAATAGGTAAACAAACGGATCATTTACGATTCCCCACAAATCCACAATTCGATTAACCCTAAAACCCGGAAAACGGATTCGTTTTCTAATATCATGTCATTTCAAGGTGTTTCCATTCGTGATTGAGGCGTTCAAAACAAAAGTCATTAAAAATAATAATGGGCTGCGAACGCGGACCGCGTTTCGCCTCCCCTGCCGATACAAAACACAACATAAAGTGTGAACTTTTTAATAATAGTCGTAGTTCGTGGGAAATCAAAGTTTCCAGTCATTAGAATTTTGCCCGCAGCTCCTTGATTTCAAATTTAAATTGTCGAAGTTTTCGGTCGACAAACGAAAATCTTTGTTTCGAAATTTGGTATCCGCGATTCGCTTTTGTTTCGAACATTCAAATCAGTCTGTTTTGATACAAATAAGCAATTTGAATATTTAGTCGGATTTGAAAATGACAGATCTATTTAAATCGCAGGTGTTTTGTTTCAGATTAATTTTCCTACTTGCTTGCGTAAAAATTCAGTTTCAAATCAAAACAAATTCTTAAAATATAATTTTTACAGGTAATTAGTAATATTAAATAATTATGTATAGACAGAAGCAGCCTCATACCTCAAAACTGATTCATTGAGTGTACGGAAGTATCACATTGACACATTATTTCTGTTTAAATTAGTTAACAATCACTTTCAATGCTACTAAATACAAATCAATGTACCTGCGCCCTTCACACTCTCTTCTGTCTTGTTTAAAGTAGACCAATGCAAAACAAAGTGTAAACAAAATTCTTGTTATAACAGACTATATAATAATAACTAATACATAATATAAAAAAGTGGACATTTTCAATTGCGAGCCTAACTAAACATAAAAATTCGATCTTAGTATATAATACTTATATTTCACCAGTATTTCGATTTTCTCTTGTTTATTTATAATTCTTTTATGGTTACCAATAAATAATAACCATGACTTAAGGTATGTTCACTGATTATTTTTTTGCGAATTGTTATTATCAAGAGTTACTTTTGCTGTGTTATTTTATATAATTCCGTACTATAGTTAATAAATGTTATAACGTGTATTGTTTTCTGAATATAACTTCTACAATTACACCAAAATAAGTTCCATAAAATAAAATAAAAATTCATAATTTTCACCAGCAATTTTTTGTTTTTCTAATAAAAGTTAAATATATTTTTTATTATGTTGTCTTATTAGAGGTAAAGTCACAAGGGGGAAATCAATAATTCCTTTTATTTCGGCCAAACAACAATTGGATGTTTATCAATTGTGTAAAATTTAAAAACACGTTAATTAGTAAGGCTGTAGGTTTATAGTAACAGTTTACTAATTTAAAAATTGATATTCTGTTATCCTGATTTTAAAATATTCACTGAACAATATTTATTACCAAGGCTCGTAATGTATGGTCGAGTCATAGAAAATATATAATAAACTATAAAACTATCACCCCATCTTACTTTGTTAGTTGAAAAAATCCAAGACGTGCAGAGAGCGCTGTAAGGGCGCGGTTTATAAACCAAAATGCGAATTAGGATCAAAAACGGAAAAGTTCTAATTGTTCAAGTTTGAACCATAATGCCGTAAGTTAAGCAATAAATTAGGGGCATAACAGCTTAGCCTGACAATGAGATGCGAATATAAACTGTCTTAAAATAACTAATAAGGGGACGTGTTAATGCAGTGAGGGGTTGAATCTTACAGATTTAAACTTACTTTTAACTTACGAGTGTCCTTCTCTTAATTAAATTTTGACGTAGTTTAAATTCGCGTTAAATATCTACCGCTTTAAAAATCTGATTAGGTTTTGAATAGTTGTGTGTTTATGAGGTAAAGTTAGTAAATATATTTTTTTCGGGAGGATGTGGGGTACGGAAAAAGAGGAAGATTTTTTTTGTAATTTTGAGGAGGGTAAAAAAAAAACAATTTATTTGTTAAGAACAGATTAAAAGCCCTAACTGGCCTATAACGTAGAAAATAAAATCTATTACCTAGAATCGTTTGTAATCATAAAACACACTACTTTCGGTTGTCTGTACTGTGCGTTAGTCCTTTCGAAACTAGAACTGATTGTGTGAAGAATTCCGGTAAGCTATGATGAAGTTACCTATCTATAATAGAATATTCACTCCCTTTTCAATGTTGGATCTGATTTTTCAAGATTTATTACTATCCCGTGATTTTTTGTTTGAATCAAAATATGGGTAGGTACCTACTCAATTTACCAACTCCATTATTATTTTATTTAAATTTTGCAATAACAATATTGTATGTTAACATTAAATCGCTTTACTCAAAAATGTGTAGCTTAATGGAATATTACCATACTATGAATTTACCGTAGATATGTAAAACCTGAATTGTAATATTGTGTTTAAAAGTTTAATTAATAAAAAAAATACTAATAACCCATTTGTCAGGTAAACAATCCTGTCATCATTCATTTATTTTTTACCAAATGAAAATACACACCATTGAATCACGTTAACGTAAATGATCTTTCGATAGAACAGTTCGTAATACAGGTGGTTAATAGTGTTAAATTTCTTCCCGGTTGGAGCATCTGTTCGTTATTACGGAAATTTACAAATGCATTGTTATGTTGCCACGGCGCGTTCTAATTACTTCGCGAGCCAAGAACTTGTAGCTACATCCCGAAACATACATAAGGGCATCGCTACCAACATAAAGCAACACAACAACTAAACAACAACTGTTGCTAATGTGTTGTTGGCTGCGAGTTGCCGGCAACAATAACTCACGTTGCTGCCTGCGGATGGGTCAAAACCACCTTGGAACTAAACCCAGTTCGATCGCTGTTTATGGAAGCCAACTTCGGGAATATGTTGTTAAGTCGTTAAGATAGATACCTTTAACAATCCAAATCTATCTAAACCAATTGACTAGCTATCTCAAATTGTTGCACGGGTAGGCACCGTAAAACAACTCTGTCTTGGTACATACACCATGCTGTATTCACAATAGTAATTACTCGCGCAATCACAACTTACACAATACGAAAAATTACTACACTTAGACATCTTTCATGATTCCTTTCCAGCATACAAAACTAACTTATTCAATTTCTTATCGTGACATATTTCAAAAACACGTTCACTTCATTTTTCAAAACTTCTATGTATTAACAGTCAATTACAATTCGTGAGCATATTATAATTCTTGATTTTAATTCATTTTTTTCTCTCCATACACTTTCTTCCTTTTATAACCTTTACCTACTCATACATAAATTTAAACTTAAACTCGTTGATTTTAACATAAAATCATTAGTTTTCAGAACAATCTCAGGCGAAATTACATGATGATATTTTATGGACATACGTAATAGGTACTAAGACTATGTAATAAGGAAAAATATCCTTAACTTTATCTTATTGTACTGTGCATGTCTTAATAAATAAAATCATCTCAAACACTTCTGCAATTCTGACTCGTGACATGACCGGACTCAAATATTCAATTCTCTTCTACCTTCTATTTACACGACAAAAACTTCATTCAACATTCATTCTTCGTTCAATATCCAAACGATTGAAGAGTCTTTTTCTCAATAATAATTATTAATAATTGAGCTTTTAAATTTCATTGGTAAGTTTAGATTCAAATTACAAATTATCAATCCAAAATACGAAATAACAAATTTATCCGCTTCTATACAAATCTCCAACAGAAAATCAAAAGCCTATTCAGAAAATCGTATTTTCATTAAAATCATTAAAAATCTAATTAAGTTCATATAAAATAAACATTATTTATTACGACTTTTATAACTTTTCGCCACTTGTTTATCGAAAAAAACGGGAAAAAGTATGAAGCAAAATTTAAATATTTTAATTAAATTTAATTCTCAAATAATTAAAAGCAATAATTAGTCGCCTGAAATATAAATACAAATGGAAAACATCTGCCGAGCTAACCACGGCTTAGTGGTTTCAATTCCCTTTGGCGGCATTTATTTTTACTCGGAAGATATTTTCAATTTATATTGACATTTCAGGCGACTAATTATTGCTTTTAATAATTTGTTATCCATTATGCTATGCATCCTTGTCTTATAAACATTAGTTTATCGTTAAAAAATAATTATTAAATTCTATCTATCTATTTAAATAAGTCTGTAAATGTTCGTTTTTTTTAAAACTTAAGTCTCAGAAAAGTTCTTCACCGATTGCTTTGAAATTTTGACACAACGTTGCATACTAATACGCCTGTGGATTATTTTACAATATTATGTAGATGTCACCTGTGACAGGTATAAACAGGCTCTTAAAAAAAAACACTGTCAACACAAACCGAGTAAGCCACAGCAAAGCGAGGCGGGGTAGAGCTAGTTTGAAATAAGAACTCAATTAAATTAATCACAGTTTTATATACATGTATATGTTTTAATTACTGGCTAATTTAATAAGCCTTGTTTTCCGATTAGCGCAATAATATTGACTTCCGCATACAACGAAATTGTTTTATTTCGAGGAAAAAATGACCAACCTGCCTCAAAGTCACACAAAAGTCTGTCCGTAATGACATTAGCCCTCGGTGAAAATGTTACGTCATCGCTGACGCTAATTGGTCCAACTTTATCCTCGCCTTGCCACATTAAGTTTTGCAACAAATGGAAGCACAACGGTAAAGAAACATAAGAAGAAGAGGAGTTATAGAAAGAGGCCGTTTGGCTTTTTCCGACTCGCGGCACTGGAAGTCAGCTGAAAGTTTGGATGTGATTAACTTTGAGATATTTTGTGGCAACAGAAAATAGCCTGTTTGATTTTGGGGTTGTATTATGTTAGACTCAGTTAATAAAAAAACAATGTGAAATTAACTAATAAAGATTACCTAATATAAATATAAATTAACTAATATAGAGCTGTAAACACCGGTTTTTTTCACAGAAGACAACTCAAGTATGTCCGAAGAAATTTTCCTAAAACTACTTATCAACTCTTACGTAGTCTCACGTCTCGATTACTGCAACGGCATTATGCCAGCCTTCCAAAATATCAAATTGACAAATTTCAATCGGTGTTTAATGCAACAGCACGGCTCATAAACGGGGTTTCAAAATATTTGTTCATTTCAGAACACCTTCGTAACTTTTACTGGCTCAAGTGCCTTGAAATAATCCAGTACAAATTGTGCTGGATAGTGTTTAAATCCATCAATGAAATGGCCCCACCCTACATCTCTGAATTATGCGTCCCGGAAAACACTGATCTGAGTCAGTCAACTCTTAGATTAGCAACATGGAAATAGGAAATCTATTATTTTTTTAATTATCCCTGCCCTATATAATGATTAAAATCGCAATAATAATATTTGCACACAACTTACGACCGTTATTTGTTTTAATTTTAAAGTTTGATATAAATTAGGAACACATTTTTATTACATTAAAGTAGTTTGATTATAAATTGCAACATCTGGAATGGAAATTTGAGTGTCCTGACAATTATGCTACTGTGAACTTAAAGACAATTTCAAAATTCATTACGTCATGTTTAAAATGTTCATACAGAACTTTAAAACCCACTTCTTGACATAAGAAAAAAACTGCCTAAATCCAAATCAATGTCAAAATACCTTACATAATAGAAATACTAAATTATTATCTGAAAATCTTTGTCGGGCGTGACCTCAAGAAAGCTCAAAGATCGGAGGATTATTAAAATCGATTTTAAACGAACTAGTGAATTTATTATTCCGGGATAAAAGGTTGGCGGAGTAAAATTTGAACGCGCCGGGGTAAGGAACGGCCTTGGTTGAGCGGTGAAGGAACGAACGGACGGAACTGGGCGGAACGGAACAAATCTAACCAAAATAGTACTTTTTAAATGACAGTATGTTTTACAGCCCAACTTCGTCTATAATTTAAATCCTTGTAATTTTTTAACATTATTGACTGCCCTGACGCTATAAGTTTGTTCTCACTACATGCACCTTCGAAACATACTAAACGGAATATATTACTTCACAAGAGTAACTTCGTGTTCATTTTTGTTATGGATAGACTGGGAAATGAGATTATAGATATTGCTGATATTTTAGTTTTAAATTGAGACACATTCAAAGCCAAAATAATTTGATACTTTTTAGTTCTTGTAAATAACGAGTAGGTAATCCAAATTTAGGCGTATGCTTAATTATTCAAAATGTCTTTATTTTTTATTACACTATATAATTGTAAGGGATTTTTAAAGCTTTACAATTTTATTGTAATTTATCCCTTTCAGACCCGAGCCTAGTTGACAAACAATTTTTAGTTTTTCGTTGTA